>NC_142936.1:72515083-72520083 GCF_046866305.1 Octopus bimaculoides | reverse complement strand
TGTAATTTCAACCAATCACTGACGTCTATTTAGCTGAATAGAGTTACTGCTGGGCGGTCATAAAAATGTTATTCCCTGTGACATATTTCATCCGGTTTAATCGTAATTTATACGCATATATTGTTTATATAATAAATTACGCTGTGCGTATCTATGTGTGTAACAATTTTAGAGTTCGGATTCTAGAGTTAGGGTTAGTTTTAGGGTTAGGGTTAGAGTTAACAGTCTAGTTAGGGTTAGAGTTAGGGTTAGGGGATTAATACGATATACACCGTTACAGCGCTTACTGTTTTCAACTGAATAGACGTCAGTGATTAGTAGAAATTATCGAAATAAAACAATTTTTTACATGAAATAAATTCGAATACAAAATTTTTTTTCTGTTCTATAACACAAAATAGATAAGTATACGAAGTTTGAAAGTCTTTCCGTACCAAAAACACTACATAAAACATAAATGAAAACTGGTGCCCCCGTTTTGAAATGGATCCCCATGTTGTTCTTGTTGCAGTTTCAGCTCAGTTCTGAATCGGAAAGCTCTTACGATCAAAGAGACAATCGCCAAAATAGTTTTCATAACCAGGAACACCAAAATTTCAAAGAGAAGCGCAATATGTTAAAAAGTAACTGAAAACGAAAATATTCAGCATTGCTGTGTGGTTAAAAAGTTTCGCCTCCTAACCACATGATGTTGGGTTCGTTCCTACTGCATGCTATCTTGAGTAAAGTGTCTTCTACTATAGCCCACGGGCCACCAGTGTCTTGTGAATAGATCTGATTGAAATAAACTGTGCTTGATCCAGTGTCATAGCATTGCCCCAATGCAATGACACAAATATGCTAAAGAATGCGTATGTATGTATATACGCATGTATGCATGCATGCATGTATGTATGTATATGTGCGTGCATGCATACATACATACATACATACATACATACATACATACATTCGTGTATGCGTATATGCGTGTATATGTGTATATATGAGTGTATGTATGTATGGATGGATGGATGGATGGATGGATGGATGGATGGATGTACGTATGGATGTATGGATCTATGGACTAGGTAGATAGATAGATACAGAGAGAGAGAGAGAGAGACAGACAGACAGACAGACAGACAGACAGATAGATAGGTAGGTAGATAGATAGATAGATAGGTAGGTAGATAGAGAGATAGATAGATAGATAGATAGATAGATAGATAGATAGATAGAAGTATATATATGTATATATATATATATATGTGTGTGTGTGTGTGTGTGTGTGTGTGTGTGTGTGTGTGTGTGTGTGTGTGTGTGTGTATCTGTGAACTCATTATAACCGGTTTTAGGTTACTTACGTTGTCTTAGCTGAGCGGTTCGGCAAAACAGAACCCATAGGATAACAATCAGATTTTTAAAATGAGTATTGCCGGTGGATTAGATACACTAAACCCTTTTAAGAAGTTGGTTCTGCATCGCCGCAGTCTAATGACCGAATACATACATGCATACATACATGCATACACATACAAATATATATTAAATTATGTATACGTCAAATTATTTGTGTGTGTACGTATGTTTTTACATGTGTGTGTGCGCGCTTATGTTTGTGTGTGTGTGTGTGTGTGTGTGTGTGTGTGTGTGTGTGTGTGTGTGTGTGTGTGTGTGTGTGTGTGTGCGTGTTTGTGTGTGCGTGCTTCCGTGTGTGTCTGTGTGTCTGTGTCTCTGTGCGTGTATGTCTGTAGGTGCTTCTGTTTAAGTAACATATGTTTGTAGATATAAGCAAAAATTCCAAACATCGCAAGACATTGCGACGTTGCGACGCATTGGGTCTTAGCCAAACCGTCATTTTTTCTATTTCTTTTTTTTTCTTTTTCTTTTTTTTTTTTGCTCTTGACATGAAGTGACGTGGAATCGAATTGCTGCAACAAGGAATGGAGAACTAGGTCACAACCTGATCTAGTTTTACACTGTTTATTACCCTCTGATTTTCAAACGCGCCACATTTGATTGTAGAACTATCGATTTCTTACTGCACTGCAGTAGATAGCTTTCGTCAATATAAGATCCATTTTGATTCCTTAAGAAAACAAAAGGTATTTTCCTATTACTGACAGCCAACTTTTTTTATTTACTAAACGAATAGGAGAGCAAACAATGTAAAAAATGGAATCTTTTGGACAAAAAATTCTTTCACAGAAAGAAAACAACATCCAATTCTTTGTCCTTTTCCTTCTCCATGAGCTATTCTGAGAATCCACTAATTAACTATTACACCCGTCTCACGACTGTAACAATCTATTTACTAATCCTTCATATTGAATTGGATTGGATTGCCTATGTTCAATCCATTGCAGGACGAACGCCTCAGCATGTTCTCTCCACCAACCACAGTCTGATGTGGGGACCGGGAATTTGAGCCAGAGATCATACTGGTTTGATGAGTCTACTCTGTCACACTGGCTGGACATCGCTTGGAAGAGAGATGCAGTCTTTTATACTCATGCCAAGGAGTAGTTAAGTCGATTACCTTGGCCCCAGTGCTCAACTGGTACTTATTTTATCGATCTCCCGAAAGTGTGAAAGTCGACTAACCTTTAAGTAAATAAAAGAAAAATGGCTATCGATAATAGAGTACTTATGAAAAAAACTTTTTAAGTCAGAAGGGAGAATGCGGGGCCCATGATTTTTCACTCGAGAGTGGTGGGAAGTAAGTGAATGAGGAAGGAAGGAACGAAGGAACGAAGGAACGAAGGAACGAAGGAAGTCCTGGCTCCGAATGCTTACAAACAGAGTGGACTTCGCTGATTGCATCCAAACCCAAGATGTTAAGGTAATGGTGTTAAATCGAGGGGCGGATTAAGTTACCACACAAAATAAGATTTGAACTCAGAATGAAATGGGAGGAAGTTAAATGAAGCAAGTCCTGTTTTACTGTTCCTTCTCCTTATCTACGTCAAATATAGATGTTTTCGATCTAGTTTGGATTCTTTGCCATCAAATCCAAACTAGATGGAAAACATCTATAAAGAAAGATTGTTGCTAATGTAATATAGAGAGAGTAAAAGCGGCGAAGTGGCAGAATCGTAACACGCCGGGCAAAATGTTTAACGTCATTTAGTCCGTCTTTACGTTCTGTGTTCAAATTCTGCTGATGTCATCTTTACCTTTCATCCGTTCGGTGACGACAAAATAAGTACCAGATGAGCACTGAGGTCGATCTAATCGACTCACCCACACCAATGAAAATTTTGACTTTGTGACAAAATTTGAAGCTAATAATTTCGATATATAAGCCACGAGATGCCAAATGGAGTAAAATACTGCAAGACGTTTATTTTGATTCTCTAGTGTTTCTGCTATAGACATAATCTTGCCCAGGGTCTTATAAGAAGAGAGGTCAGGATTTTATACATGTGTTTGTGTATCTGTGTTTGTCCCCCCATCATCGTTTGACAACCGATGCTGGTGTGTTTACGTCCCCGTAACTTAGCGGTTCGGCAAAAGAGACCGATAGAATAAGTACTAGGCTTACCAAGAAAAGTCCTGGGGTCGACTTGCTCGACTAAAGGCGGGACTCCAGACTGAAACAAATAAAGGAATAAAAGGATATACACACACACACACACACACACACACACACACTCAAACTCACACGCACGCACGTACGATGGACTTCCACGCAGTTTCCGTCAACCAAAGTCATTCACAAGACATTGGTCTGTTCGGGACTATAGTAGAGGAACACTTGCCCAGTGTGACTCACAGTGAGGTTGAACCTGAAACCATGGGGATGCAAAGCGAGTTTCTTAACTACACAACCATACTAGCCTTTCTGTCATTTCCCTAAAGCGTTCCACCTCCACCTCCCCACCCCACTTATTTTCCTTTTTTTAATTTTTGTTTATAAACAAATTATCAACGAGTGTAAAATATTATAGCATTAAACTCTAGAATTACAAACCAAAATGGTTTCTGAAGAGGAAACAGTTTCCCAAGTCACGGCCTCACGGCATCAAAAGGATTACGTTGAAACACACACACTCACTCACACACACACACACACACACACACACACACACACACACACACACACACACGCACGCACACGCACACACACACATACATACACACACATACACACACAAATACACACACAAATACACACACACAAATACACACACACACCTACACCACATCATGCAGCTATATATATATATATACATACGTTCACATTGTAAATGATATGCATATATATTTATATATACAAATGTGTGTGTGTGTGTGTGTGCATGCGCGTGTTCGCGTGTGTGTGAGACAAATATATTCAGTCATACGGTCATGTATTTGCATACATGTATGTACAGTCGTGTGTATACATAAACACACAGCACACTCACACACACACACGCATATACATACGTATGTGTATACCCACATATACATGCATACATACATACTTACATACATACATACATACATAGACATCCGCGTTTAAGGAAGGGAAGGTAACGACACCTAAGTAAACATAACAAATGTATGTTATTTTACATCAGAATATACTGACCTCAGTATCGGCTGCTATTTATAGCAAGTGTAAGTTTGGCATATAACATTGAATAAAGCAGACGATAAAGATAAAAATAAAAATTTTAAAAAAATGGGGAAAAGATGATAAAATAAAACTAGGACGCATGGAGGAAAGAAGATAGAATAGGAAAATGGATGGGAGTATTAGAATTCAAGACTGGCAGGCAGAAAAAACATACCGAAAAAGCGAATTGAATGAAGAAGCAAAGGAAGATAGGAAGGATGGAAACGAGAAAGACAGAAATAAAAAGGAGTGGGAGGAAAAGAAAACAATGTAAGAAGGGAGAAAAGACGGATGACAATAAGGGATAAAGAAGGATGAAGGAAGGAAATATAAAGAGAAAGAAAGAGAGAGAAATGAAGGCCAAAGAAAGTATAGAAGAAGAAGAGGGGAGAAAGTGTAAGAGAAAGAGAAGGAA
>NC_142936.1:72497583-72512583 GCF_046866305.1 Octopus bimaculoides | reverse complement strand
GTGTGTGTGTGTGTGTGTGGTAAATGAAAGACAGAAGATGGAATATACGAGAATTTATTAATCACGACAATCATTTCGACATATCTAGCATCAATCCTTCACGGGTTGTGTCTATTTATCACCCGATGAGACACATCTGCACCGTCAGATGCTCCTGAACCAGTTGTTAAGTGTCCCACCCGTGAGGGATCGATGCTAGATGTGTCGAAATAATTGTCGTGATTAATCATAAATTCTTGTATATTCCATCTTCTGTATTTCATTTACCATATACATAACGAACACCGTGAAAGTGATCGTGCTTTGCCAGTAAGCTACCAGGTATGAACCATTCGTTTTACTATATATATATATATATAAATAGTGTACATTTAAGCACAAGAGAAAACTACCTTCAACAGGCAGTTTTTGCAGGCTAGAAGAAGTAGTCAAAACGACCAAAACCACATTTAAGAGCAATCTTCAAAAGGAATGAAAAATAGCATCGAATGCTTACCTAATGGATACTGCAGATACATAGATGATATATTTATACCTAATAATGGTTTCTTTGAATTTTTACTTATAAAAATATACCCTAGTGAGCTTAGGGCCACCAGAAATGGTAATAATATAAAGAATATTAATTATTTAGATATCAATTTAGTAATTAAGGATAATAATGAGATATGTACTGACATTTATAATAAAACAGAAGATTTTGGTTTCCAAGTAACTTCAATGCAATGGTTCATTAGTAGAATTCCTTCTTTTATAGGTTATGGTTTTTCAGACTAGATTATCAGGTATGGCACTATTATAAATAATACTAATAGATTGTTGGAAAGAAGAAATAAACTGTGAAGGCATTTCGGAGAACAAGGGTATAGATATGGTAAATTAGTTAAAACGTTTAATTCCTTCTAACGATAAAAAAAAACGTCGCCCTTTCAAAGCCTAGCCAGGCTCATGGGCCCGGTTTCCCGGTTTCTATGGCGTATGTGTGTGTGTGTGTGTGTGTGTATACATGAATACGCGGTCTGATCAATAAGTATCGGGACTGTTGCTATAGTAACGAAGCTAAAGCACGCAGAGTGAAGCCGCTTTTCAAAGATTGACCTTGAATTCTATTGTGCATGCGCACTAAGTTTTAACATTCTGGCTCACTTTTGCTGTTTACAGCAGTGCTTGGAAGGAAGGTGTGTAGCGTGTGATCGTCGTATTTACCATGAAAGTTGAGCAGAGAATCTGCATCAAATTTTGCCAAAGGCTTGGCGATACCTGCTCAGAGGCCTACGCAAACTTTCGTTCGTGACACAATCAAGGTGATCTTATGCAACTGAAACCAGTTTTCGCAGAAACTTATCAGACACGCGTCTCATACTCAAATCTTCGGTGATAATGGACTGAACTGAACCGTGACTAATCTGTACATCCTCTGGTAACTCACGGATGGTGATTCGACGATTTCTCCTTACAGCTACACGCACATCTGCGATGTTTTTTTCACTTCTGCTAGTTGCGGGTCTCTCAGAACGTTCGTCAATATCGACACTTTTTCGGTCATCTTGGAAATGTCTAAACCACTCGTACACTTGTGTGCGGCTCATACACTCTTCTCCATACACTTTCTGCAACTTTGCGTATGCCTCCGAGCAGGTATCGCCATGACAACTTTCTCTGTCATGGTCAATACAACGATCACACGCTACACACCTTCCTTCCAGGCACTGCTGTAAACAGTGGCAGTGAGGTAGAACGTCAAAACTTAGTATGCATGCCAAACAGAGTTCAAGGTTAAACTTTGCTAAGAGGCTTCACTCTGTGTGCTTTAGCTTTGTTACTATGGCAACAGTCCGTATCCTTATTGATCAGACCTGTACACACCTACGTACATACATATATACATGTATGCATTCATACAAACATGTACACATTTATTCGTGCATGAATACACACGTACATATTGCATACGTACTTGCATGTATATATGTGCATACACACATACATGTAAACATATATAGATATACAGTCATACATGCATATATACATAAATGCTTTCACACACAGACACACTTACACATATAAACCAGCATACAGTTGTATACGTGTATGTATGTATGTATGTGTGTGTGTGTGTGTGTGTGTGTGTGTGTGTGTGTGTGTGTGTGTGTGTGTGTGTGTGTGTGTGTACGTGTTACTGTACTGCTAAAGTGTCAGGTCACGAGTCCAACATAGTAATATGTATCGACAGAAATATCTCGTTTCGTAGCAAACAAGTTGCGAAGCAACCGTGTTACATGTCGTTCAGCTTATGCTAGCAACAATCGCAATCAACAGCAGCGGAAATAGCAACAACAACAGGAAAAAAAACATAAAGAACAAAAGCAAAAACAAAAAGAACCGTGAAACAACGAGCGACACTCTTCGTGGTTACACTCTGCGTTAAAAATAGCAACTAAATCGTACCTTACAGCTATGTGAAAAGAAAAGACACACGTGATAATATGGTGCTATATGCCTCTATCGCGTGGCTTAGTGGTTAGGGTGTCAGAATCATGATCGTAAGATTGTGGTTTCGATTCCTGGACCAGGCAACGCGTTGTGTTCTTGAGCAAAACACTTCATTTCACGTTGTTCCACTCCACTCAGCTGGCAAAAATGAGTAACGCTGCGATGGACTGGCGGAACACATATGCCATAGAAACCGGGAAACCGGGCCCATGAGCCTGGCTAGGCTTTAAAAGGGCGCATTTATTATTTATTTATATACCTCTATAAATAGGTTGGTCACGCTGGAACATCGTTGATTATAGGCTAGGACAGGCGTCGGCAACCTTTTGATAATGGAATACCAAATCTATCTTCCAAAAGCATTGCACGTGCCAACCTCATATTACTGCTTTTATTATTAGAATTTATGCTTTTGAAACTCGCTATAACGGAAATCTATTTTATTAATCCTTTAATAATTCAAATTGCATGGAAACAAATATAATTTTATTTAAAAAATTTTTTTTTTTCAAATTATAAACAACAAAACAAAATTATAAACAAGTTATAAACAGCAGTTACATTAAATTTCTATAAATTAATGAGAACCTTGTCCCTGTACATTTTTGCTTAATTTCTCAATATCAAATGCATAATTTGTGACTTTTAGCTTCACGGAAGCTTCCGAATGTTGAATTGTCAGACAACTTCTTTGTAAACTCAAAACAGATTTCATATATGAAAAAATTTGTTCGCATGTACATGTTGAGCCAAAAGCTGAAAGCAGAGTATATGAAATTTTCTTGAAAGAAATGAATTTTTCTGGCAACGACATCCAGCAATTGAAGATGGCAACAGACTTCTCCAAGCAGCTTCTTTCAAGAGTTTTTCGCAATTCCACAAATTTTGTTTCCCACAATACTGAAGGTGTTAATTCAGTCATTTCCATGTCAAGACTATCGACGTGCATCCACTCAAAATGTGATAGATCAAATGGGTTCGTTTTCAAATCAATCAAGTCAGGTTTCATGAGAAAAGAAAATATAGGAGCGTAAGTTTCGAAATCTTTACCTCGCTTGGAAAATTCTTCTTTCAATGTTGCAATATAATTATATAATTTCGAAGTTCATTTTTATTAACATTAAATCGATTTTACATTTGGAAAGTACTTGCAAGTTTTGCAAAAAATATCTAATTTTAACAAAAATCCTTTCCAGTATTCAAAAAGAACGAGTACTGTTTGATCTCTCCCTTGTATATGCAAATTCAAATCATTCAAGTGTTTGCTTATGTCAGTTAGAAACATCAATTTAAATAACCAGTCTTCACTGTTCAATTCTGGGAAATGTTTCTGTTCAAGAAATATTTTGATTTCTTCTAAGCATGAGACAAATCTGTTCAAAACATTATCCCGACTAAGCCAACGGACATTACTGTATAGTGGGAGGTCTGCATATTTGCTGTCCAATTCTTGCAGAAGGGACTTAAATTGTCTGAGTCAGTGCAGAGCTAGAAACTATGAAGTTAACTGTTTTAACAACAGTCTCCGTGACAGAACTCAAGCTTTGTGACGAATTTTTTGCAGCTAAGTTTTCTTGATGTATAATGCAATTAAAACTCATTACATTGCATCCAATATGATTTTCAAGAAGCTTAACAAATTCTTTTTCCTTTCCAACCATTGCACGTGCACCATCAGTAGTAATACAAAATATTTTATTTGTATTAATGGCTTGATTTTCGAAATAATTTATAAATGCAGTTAGAATGTCCTGTCGTGTAGTTGTGTTGATTGGTAAGAGGAATCAAACAACATAATACCTCATAAATGCGATCATTGTCATAGTATCTTGCAGCAATTACTAGGCGCGCCATGTCATTCACGTCAGTAATTTCATCGATAGCGACAGTGAATGCAACACCTTTTTGTAATCCAATTTTTTTGTTTTATTGTTGTTTTCAGCTATATCAGTCATACGTCTCTCAATTGATCTTGCAGAAGCTGGTATTTCTTGCATTCGAGACAGTGTTGTTTCAGCGTTTGGTAAATCACGAAACAATATTTTAACGCTTCTCAGAAAAGTTTTTTTGATAAATTCTCCATCTGTAAAAGGTTTACCTTTCTCAGCTATACGTCGAGCAACTACATTGTGTATCTACATTCGTTGGCTTTATTTTGGGTTCCAAGCATTTGAACAAAAACAGAAGTGCTTTTTTTGTAACTAGAAATAGCCCTTTTTATAGCTTCTCTTTTCTCATCAGAGATTTTAAATGTAGCCTGGTGTCTAGTTTGATAATGTCTTTGTACATTTGATGTACGACATTCGACAGATTCACCGCAGAATGCACACATAGTACGATCATTTTGCTGTACAAATCCATACTCAGTTCTCCAGGAATCTTGAAATGAACGAACGTCAAGTTTTTGTCTTTTGTTATTCATCTTGGGGCACTATATATTGATATTTAATATTAACAAGTGTATAAATCCTTAAACCAGATTCTACAAATAAAAATAAAAATAAATATAAATAAAAATACTTAGAATAAAATAAATTGTAAAAAAAAAAATTTTTATGAAATAAATTTAATGTATAAATTTTTACTTTTCATGTTTCTCTTTGAAAACCTTTCTCACAACCGCTTTTTCTTTCCATCTTGATAATACTAAAACTCTAGGGATGTTTGTGTGAAACTGAAATAGCTCAGAAATCGTATATTTTATCTTAATTCTTTTTACCTATTTATTTCCATACTTACCTTGGCAGTGCAGTACAAGTTTTTGCGACATTTGGACCTCTATTTAAACGATTAAACACAATTTTTGTTATTTCTTGACAAAAAATACATGGCTTCGTGACGTCAACACAGACACACACATACACATAATGAATGGCATGGCGTGTCAATCAACACAAACACACGTCCGCTATCTGTGACATACACACACACAGTCTTCACTCTCTCTAAGAAAAAAAAAACCCGTCGACATTTTGACGTACACAATGTTTTAAATGCTTTAGAAATATTTGTAACTGAATGTAATTTCATCGTCCGGAGTTCGTTAGTTTCCGTTAAAATTTTTTATTTATTTACTTTTGTTTCAAAGTGAAAGATGTATGTACATGTATATGAAATGGGCGTGTGTATGTGTGAAAGAGAGAGTGAGAGCGAGAGAGCGAAAGAGAGAGGAAGAGAGAGAGAGGAAGAGAGTGAGTGAAGGGCTGTGTTGTCATGTATACGTACATACATCAATACATATGTGTACATCTTTTTTGTATCTACTTGTACATGTGTTTGTGTGTGAGAGAGAGAGTGTGTGTGAGTGAACGTGTGAGTTCTCATGTACGTGTAAGTGGCACACTTCCTTTCTCTCTCTTTTTCTCTCCTTCTCTCTCTCTCTCTCTCTCTCTCTCTCTCTCTCTCTCTTCTCTTCTTCAAAATGAGATAATAATTTTAAAAGAGTCTACTTACAGATGACCCGCAAAGTAGAAGCCCACTTTTAAGAGTGTCTTTATTTAGACATATCATGACCTAAGAGTGTCTTTATTTAACATACCATGATCTGCACTGCTAAATATACAACTGATTTTTTAAAGAATTGGCGCTTGAAGCTCTAGCTTAAGTAATAAAGTACATATAAATGCTTTTAGCCCCAGCTTACAAACAAGTTAACTGTGCTAACATAATTTGGTACCGTCAAAATTATTTGTGTTCAGTAATACTATATTTTTAAGGAAATGTAATACTACCAAATACAGTTAACTTCAGAAAGTTTACGTTAGAATAGTTGGATCATAAAAAGAGACATAACGATGTAATTTAATTATTATGATGTCGCTTCCTGAAATATAGTTATACACAAAAATTTATGTTTATTTTTTGCAAAGAGGCGTGCGTGCCATTGTGAATTGGTCCGCGTGCCACACATGGCACGCGTACCATAAGTTGTCGACACCTGGGATAGGATATTGGGAGGTAGTGGTAGGCTACTAACCGTGTGCGTACGATTTTGAGGCGCCGTATTCTCCCTATTTGTGGCTAAATAGGAAACTCTTAGGTAAAGAATTGGCCGTTATAAACACAATATGTTTTTAATCGCTACTATTAGTTTCATGTAATAAGAACATGCGAAACACGTCTGGTGTCCTAATATAATCTTCAGGCACTGCCCACATGGCATAACAAACTGAAAAAAGGAACTAGAGAAACCGAGAAAAGGCGAGAAAGAAGTAGATTTTAAAGATTGAAGGTTGAAAAACCGGAAAACGAAATATTAAATACTAGAAGATGGATTGGACAGGCTTTATTATATATCACTACAATTGTTTCAGTGCATCATTAGTAGTTGTTCATTGCTGAATGTCACATATATTATACACAGCATTGCATTAATATTACTCAGCAATAACTGTATATTCACATCTTCTGGCGAATAGAGTCAAAAACTCTATCATATATATAAATTAATATATTAACCGTTTCAAATGATGCCTACATTTCATACCTGCTCTGGGTTTTCTATTAGTTTCTTCTCGTTCTATTATCGTTTGAGGTGCGGGGGAACATATATTTCACACTAGACATTGGCTAATAACCAGTTTGAAAATGAGCCACGTTTTACATCTAAAGTGGGACAATGACCAGTTAAAATGAGGGCTTATATTTCATACAGGGCACGAATTTATTGCTAACTTCGCACGGCCCCAAGCATCAATCTGCTCAGTAAAGGATGGGTTGACTTGGGATTGCACAACAAGAACAGCAGAAGCATTCAGTGAAGCAATAACAGCATCAGCCAACAGCAGCAATAGCAGCAGCTGTTGTAACTCGCATCCCAAGGGGAAGATAAAAGTGAAATCTATATAGGTTATGAAACGACCTACAATTAAGGGATCCTGCAGTTGTTCGTGCCAGACAGTCTACTTAAAGACACGGTCTACATATGAATATAAATATGTGTGTGTGTGCGTGTGCACTATATGTATAAAGGAAAGGGATTGACAGATATGTGTGACTGTGAAGTAGAAAGGAGACGTAAGGAGAGCTAAATATTGCTAAAAATAGCCTTGCAAATGAACAAATTTTCCATAGATTCACAGTTATAGCTTCAATGATATTAATCTCTTTCTTGAGTACAATAGAGTGTACAATGTGTGTATGTGTGTGCGCGCGCGCGTATGTGTGCGTGTGTATGTGTGTTTATATATACTGTTGCACCAAACGATGTAATTACAATTATTAAACTATTCTACACACACACACACACACACACACACACACACACACACACACACACACACACACTCACACACACACACACACACACACACACAAACACACACATATATATATATATTAACATGTATAACCATACATGTATATATGTGTGTGTGTGTGTATTTATATACATCATATACGTGTGTGTGTATATATATACAGCTGCATATATATATACATATACATATATATATATGTATGTATGTATATATATATATATATATATATATATATATATATATATATATATGTGTGTGTGTGTGTGTGTGTGTGTATCTGTAGACAGAGTAAGAGAACATTTCACTAAAATAAGAAACGAATGTGGGGTACTGCAGTACCCCGCTTCCAATTTTATTTTTACTTCGGATTATATACTGGTTTCAAATTTTGCCACAGAAACAGCAAGATTGGGTGGAGGATAGGTCGATTACATCGAGCCCAATGCTCTACAGCTACTTATTTTACCGATTCCAGGAGGATGAACGGCAAAGTCGACCTCGGTGACATTAAAAGTTAGAATTTAAACCATGAAACCGGACGAAATGCCGCTAAGTATTTTGCCCGGTATACTCTTTTACTCTTTTACTTGTTTCAGTCATTTGACTGCGGCCATGCTGGAGCACCACCTTTAGTCAAGCAAATCGACCCCATGACTTATTCTTTGGATGTCTAGTACTTATTCTATCGGTCTTTTTTGCCGAACCGCTACGTTACAGGGACGTAAACACACCACTATCGGTTGTCAAGCGATGTTGGGGGGACAAACACAGGCACACAAACATATACACACAAACACATACATATATACATATATATACATATATATATACGATGGGCTTCTTTCCGTCTACCAAGGCTATAGTAGAAGACACTTGCCCATGGTGCCATGCAGTGGGAATGAACCCGGGACCATGTGATTGGTAAGTGAGCTACTTACCACACAGCCACTCCTGCGCCTATCATCTCACCGCCTTCCATCGGATCATATATTATAAAGAGATTATAAATCTGTCCGACATTGGCATGCAATCACACACTTTTGCAGAACTAGTATTATAGTTCGCAGAACTTGAACTCATTATATAACTGCTATGTTGACCCAGTCAGAATTTGAACTTACAACATAAGAGACACGTACATATTATAAGACATTTAGTCTGATGTTCTACTGTTGATTCCACTTCCGGTGACATGGGAAGAAAAGCTGATTAACCCTTTGAAGCCGCGAATACGCTTTACCGGTGCGATTTCATTTCGTTCCACCCTTGGAAGACGCAAAAGCGAGCAGCAATATGGTTTTGTGTTTACGGCACGCTAATTAGCAGAAGCATCGTTATTTTTAGCCGTAAGCACAAAACCACGAGGCCACCCGCTTTCTAGTGATATAGCCAGATGAAGTCGCCCACCCCCGTAAAAGCGTAATCGCGGGTTAAAAGTGTTAAACTTAGTTTTCTTTCTTTTTTTTTTTTTTTGTACATTGTATTACAGCTTTGCTCCTGTGTAGCAAATACTGCACACAAATTTTGGCATAAGTCCAGCAATTTCGGGGGAGCGACTAAATCGATTACATCGACCCCAGCACTTTTTTATCGATCCCGATAGGATGAAAGGCAAGGCTGACTTCGGTACAATTTGAACTCAGAACGTAAAGACGGACGAAATGGCGCTAAGCATTTTGCCAGGTGTGCCCAACGATTCTGCCAATTCGCCACCTTCCTGTGTAGCAAATATTGAGAACAGGACAAATATATTGACAACTGAGCAAAAACGGTAATATATTAGCTACATTAAGATGCCGTTATTATTTGCGTAACTTTAATAGCGCCAAGCCGATGACTAAGAAAAATATGGGAGGGTTTTCTGTCGCACCCTGTACATGTAAGGAAGAAAACGAAATTCGGCTTCTTTCATTACACAAACACGTTATGACATCCACCCCGTACATATACACACGTACATATGCACATTCATGCATGTACACACATAGATGTACTTACGCATATGGGTACCCATACATGCATACACAGATACGTACATGCGCACGCAGGCACATACATGCATACACACATTCCTTTTCCCTTCTGCCTCCATTGGCAATTAAACTCTCCAGTTGAAAGTCGCCATCAGCCAATAGATTCTCGCGAAACCATTGATTAAAGTTTTGGCTGTCTGAAGCCGCCAGGTCGTTACGTGCATTTAACAGTCTGGAACTAATGGCACATTGTACTCTTGGACTGTTCCTGATTAGCTTCTTCTTGTTGCTAAGGTACATTTTTCTCTTAGAACCATGCATTCTAAGTTCCTTTCTTCCTGGCTTTCCTTAGTATTTTTTCTTTTCTTTAATTTCTTATCTGTCTGTAGGCGTAGACACGGCTAGGTTATTAACACATTCGCTTTGTTTACTTGTTTTATCTTGTTTGTTTTTTTACAAGTACGTGCTTCCAGTTTCCATCCAAACTCGCAAGACATTTTTGGGTAAAGAATTTCTATCTTTTAACAATATATTCCTCGGTTGAACAATATTTCGTAGGTGAAAATTACAAGGCATAAACTGCGTGGAGGCATCACCGTACGGTTAAGAATTTCGCATCGCAAGCACGTGGTTCGCACAACACCTTGGGTAAGTGGCTCCTACTATAGCTCCGGAAACTGTGGAAAGCCCATTACATTTACACACACACACACACACACACACACACACACACACACACACACACACACACACATACACACAAGTATTTCATCCGGTGAGAGATAAATTAATATACACAGGATTTAAATGTGAGCTACAATAAGTTTCATGCCTTTGATGATACAATGGTCGGACGAGCTTTATAGGATACTGTGTTATTATACATACATACATACATACTACATATATATATATATATATATATATATATATATATATATATATATATATATATATATATATATATATATATATATATATATATATATATATATATATATATATATATATATATATATATATATATATATATATATATATATATATATGAGAACCAAGGATCGAGGTGTAGGAAGAAAGTCAGCTTCAAACAATCCGTAGTAAATATAAAAACAACCTTCAGGGACAATAGTGGTTTATTGAGACGGAAAGTTGTAGATTTTTTCGTATCGAAGTACGATAAACTGAGTAAAGTTCTTTTTATATTTCACGGTAGGCGACCAGGGTTACCGAGTATGCGAATAAAAATACAAGAGTTGAGGAATAGAGTAAATAAAATCCGGGCTACATATGTTTCATAAAGAACTGAACCTCGGAAGCGGTAAATGTCCAAGCGAGATGTATACCGCAGCCTACTCGTCAGACTAAGCAAATTGAGTAGATGAAAGTTTACACTGTCGAAAGGAGGTACATGCTAACACATGGAAAATTCGATCAGAATACACACACGGACACACAGAAGGTGACGCACAAAAAAGTAATCCGGATATCGTAGCATAGTGTAAATACCGAAATAACTTTACAAGTGTTGGAATGGGTGTAGTTCACCATTAGCGATGCTATTCAGAAGCCATGTACAATAATTTACTCGTTTGCTTTTGTTATCCACTTTCAATTGTTGCACACGTGTAAAATGATATGGCATCAACTTTAGATTTTCAACATCCGTTAGCATGACTTCCTCCTAATGTGAGACTGCTGCGCCAATTTACGTGTTGGCTTCTTTGGACTTCGATGAAGGGTTGTTCCTTGTATTGTTTGTATCACATATCTCGTTATTTGCGTATTTAACTCATATATTTTCGTATTTCATGTTGTTTATTGTTGGTGACGTCCTGTACCCACATATGCGTATATATATATATATATATATATATATATATATATATATATATATATATATATATATATAAGCAAAACATTCAAACACTGAGATTTGAAATCAGATGTCACTACTGTTCATATCATCTGTGGATAAATTTTAAAATTGATATCACCTGCAGTGACATAGGTGGATCGCAGGCGAAATAACATTAAATAGCTATGAATTATAAATTTACACGAAGCGTAATGATGCTTAACAAGCATCTACCTGCTAGAAATAAGAGCTAAAGTCTTAAATTAATCCACCGTATCGCACCAAGATAACAGAGAAAAACACTATGCGAGGAAAACAGACTGAGTTAAAACATTTAATAGCACAAATAAAAATATTATCCAATTAGGATATCCACAAACCAGGTTTCGGCTTTTGGATATTTAAACCCCGAGCCTCATCAGTGTGGCCTACCGAGGTAATAATCCATAGCTGTCACGTTAAACTCTGACTGTGTAACTGGTTTTGTTTTGCGCCAAAAACAGAGCACAAAAACAGAGCACAAAATTTATAAGTAAAACATTCAAACACTGAAATTTAAAATCAGATGTCACTATTGTTCATATCATCTGTGGATAAACTTTCAAATTGGTGACATTACCAGCAGTGACATAGGTGGATTGCAGGCGCAATAGCATTAAATAGCTATGAATTATAAATTTGCACGAAGCGTAATGATGCTTAACAAGCATCTACCTGCTAGGCATATATATATATTATTTATATTATTATATATATATATATATATACATGTTGTTTCTGCCCCAATATTTATAACATGATACTCATCCATATAACAGTGGGTTTTATGTTTCTAATTTGTAAATATTGGACTAATGTTTGTGTATGCAAAAACATGAAACTAAAAGTAACCTGACTTGATTTTTCAATGCAAAACATCGAAATTACAGTGTAGACATAGACATATTTCCAAACACATGAACTAACAGGTACACATACGTACACACACACACACACACACACACACACACACACACACACACACACATTTAATTTTTTATAGAACCCCTTATCTTCCTTCTTGGCACCTTAAGAGAAAAATTGCTTTTAGTGATGACCGCACCTTTGAACTCATGTCTCAAGCCAGTAGCTATACAACGGTAAATAAATAAATGGTAAAAAACATTCCAAATTGAAAAAAATCCCTTCCCTTCCCTCTCTCAACCTATCTATCTGTCTGTCTATCTAGCTGTCTATCTATCTATCTATCTATCTATCTATACCATCTACCTATCTCTGTATCTCTATTATTCTGGAACCTCACTCACAAAAACAAAAATCAATGTTCTCCTCTTCTAAACTTAACAAAAAAAGAATTGAATTATATAAATGAACAAACTGTTTGCACATTCACAATCTTATTTGACAAGTTCGAAGACGAACGAAAGCGTTAATAATAATGACTAAATTTTTAAAATTCTTTTCCCAAAATTCTGGCAACCTCCTCTTTTCTCAATATTCAATATGTGTACACCACTTCTAACACACTATACATACATATATACATACACAAGCACACATACAAAATACACTCTAATTGAAATACAGTCTCCACATATATAATAAATGTGAATGTCAGTGTGTGACACTTTTTCAACTTTAATAAATTCTTTCTACTGGAAGCACAAGGCCTCAAATTTTGGGGGAAGGGACTAAGTCGGTTACATCGACCTTAGTACGTAACTGGTACTAATTTTATCGATCCCGAAAGGATAAAAGGCAAAGTCGACCTTCGCGGAATTCGAACTCAAAACCTAACGGCGGACGAAAACAACGCTAAGTATTTCGGCCGGCGTGCTAACGATTCTGCCCGTTCGCTGCTTTATATAATATAATCTTTTCTACTCTAGGAACAAGGCCCGAAATTTTGAGGGCGGGGGCCAGTCGATTAGATCGACTCAAGTACGCAACTGGTACTTAATTTATCGACCCTGAAAGGCAAAGTCGACCTCGGAGGAATTTGAATCAGAACAAAAAGACAGACGAAATACCGCTAAGCATTTCGCCCAGCGTGCTAACGTTTCTGCCACGTCGCTGCCTTGATATGATATGATATGATATGATATGATATGATATGATATGATATGATATGATATGATATGATATGATATGATATGATATGATATGAATGTCAGTGTGTCACACTTCTTCAACTTTAATCCAAGAGGCCGTAGCCTAACATGTCATACCATTTTGGAATCAAGCTGACTCTGTGAGTAAATTAAAAACATTCCGGACCAAATTCTGGACCCACAATCCTGAAATTTTGGATTCCCAAGTTTTCATTACTGAGTTTTTTTTTTTTGGCAATTTTTTTACATGACTTTTTGCGACAAATTTTTTCGTGCGATAACACTTTTTATCATGTAAAGGCCAGTAAATTAAAAAACATTGTACTCAGCAATGTTACTAGTTATGATATACAGAGCATACGTAGAGGAGAATAAGACAAACACCAATATAAATGTTTATTCACATACATACATACATACATACATACATACATACATACATACATACATACATGCGATGTGCTTCAACCAGTTTCCGTCAACCAAATCCACTCACAAGGCTTTGGTCATTGCGAGGCTGTCGTAGAAGACACGTGCCCAAAGTGCCACTTATAGAACTGAACTCAGGTCAAGGAACCAGATCACACACACACACACACAGTGACTGCAAGTCGCTTTCCGACAGGTTTACGGTCGAGCCTGTGGGAGTCGAGACCTCCGGTGTTCTTGTAGCCTGGACCATATCCCTGGTCACAGCTATCAGAATGCAGATGGTTATATGCAAGTTCGAACCCTGTGAGTCAAATTGGCGGTTCCAGCACATCTCCCTCACCATTCTCCGGGGCAACGCCTTTTCAGTTTTGCCTCCTGGGTCCGTGAAAAATGTTTCTTCAGGCGCAGGAGTGGCGGTGTGGTAAGTAGCTTGCTTACTAACCACATGGTTCCGGGTTCAGTCCCACTGCGTGGCACCTTGGTCAAGTGTCTTCTACTATAGCCTCGGGTCGACCAAAGCCTTGTAAGTGGATTTGGTGATTTGGTAGACAGAAACTGAAAGAAGCCCGTCGTATATATGTATATATATATATATATATATATATATATATATATATATATATATATGTATGTGTGTGTCTGTGTGTATGTTTGTGTGTCTGTGTTTGTCCCAACATCGCTTGACAACCGATGCTGGTGTGTTTACGTCCCCGTAACTTAGCGGTTCGGCAAAAGAAGCCGATAGAATAAGTACTAGGGTTCCAAAGAATAAGTCCTGGGGTCGAGTTGTTCGACTAAAGGCGGTGCTCCAGCATGGCCGCAGTCAAATGACTGAAACAAGAAAACGAGAAGAGGGGGGAAAAAGCAAACATTAT
>NC_142936.1:72485083-72487583 GCF_046866305.1 Octopus bimaculoides | reverse complement strand
TATATATATATATGTATATATGTATAGATACATAATATAATAGAATGTAATAGAATATGAAAATATTTTTTAAAAATCGAGAATAAAAAAAGACATATGAAAATATAAATATAAAAAGAAGTTTTAAAATATACAATATATATATTCCACACAGAGACACAGATACACACACACACACACACACATTGCTGAATAGGTGTTAACTACACATTAGTTCATCCGCCCTTTGACGGGTTCTATTTTTCGTCCCGCAAGGTGTCCAACAATCATCGTCCTCCAGAAGCAAGCTTGGTGGAGTTGCCAGTTTAGTCACCAGCGACCGACCATAGTAGCTTGCTTACCAACCACAGGGTTCCGGGTTCAGTCCCACTGCGTGGCACCTTGGGCAAGTGTCTTCTACTATAGCCCGTCGTATATATGTATATGTATAAATATATATATATATATGTATGTGTGTTTTTGTGTGTCTGTGTTTGTCACTCCAACATCGCTTGACAACCGATGCTGGTGTGTTTACGTCCCCGTAACTTAGCGGTTCGACAAAAGAGACCGAAAGAATAAGTACTAGGCTTACAAAGAAGTCCTGGGGTCGATTTGCTCGACTAAAGGCGGTGCTCCAGCATGGCCACAGTCAAATGACTGAAACAAATAAAAGAATAAAAGAATTATATATGTTACATACATACATACATACATACATACAACCATACATATATATATATATATATATATATATATATATATATATATATATATATATGTATGCGTGAAGTTTTACATATATATATATATATATATATATATATATATATATATATAAGGTGGTTGTTTCCTTGAAAGCCAAGCCTTTATTCCCCAATATAACTCACCCAGTTTACTCATCTTTTCACTGGGTCCCTTATTGTATCAACACCTACGATAGCGCGATTCTCTGAGTTGGCTAATTTTATACCACTTCCACTTAATATCTTCTCTTCCTGTCACCCTTATGTTTCCTATCTCAGGATGCGTAGGAATTTTTTTACCCCATTCTTTATATATATGGAGAGAGAGAGACATAAATATACATATTATACATACATATACACACGCAAACACACACGCGCGCCCGCGCCCGCGCACACACAAATGTATAACTCCCGTAATACGTGTGTTTGAAAAGCTAAACTACGAAAGCAATTACACACAATAGGAAAACTTCCTTCCAAATGCTGGTTTAAAATTTTTTTTTAATATAATTAATAATTTATACTTGAAGCAAATCGTTCTTCACATATTGTGACTGCACCAACAATTTAAAAAAAAAACTTCACGCATACATATATATACACAAACATATATATATACATACATACATACATACATACATACATACATACATACATACATACATATACACTCATATATATATTATATAAGCCAGGAGGTATGAGAGGTTAATCTATTTCTTTTACCATTTGTCATCCTTGGGACAACGGTCGTTTCGCAGCCTTCTTCGTGTAATAATAAATTCAGTGTATAAAAAATTATGTTTACATGTCTTCACTAATATTCTTATTACACATTATGCGATACAATTGTATATTTATGGATCAATGCATATAGAGCTAGCTCCTCAGATTAGCAGAACATCGTGGTTACACCAATGCTTCAACTCTAAGTATACTTACAAAATTTTATCATTAGCTATACAATGTATGGAAGAGCGATACTAGATAAAATTAACTTGGTGTTCTTTTATTTTTTTATTCTTTTACTTGCTTCAGTCATTTCACTGCGGCCATCCTGGCGCACCGCCTTTAGTCGAACAAATCGACCCCAGGTCTTATTCTTTGTAAGCCTAGTACTTATGCTATCGATCACTTTTGTCGAACTGCTAAGTTACGGGAACGTTAACACACCAACATCGGGAATCATGTATAATAATAAAAAGGAAATATTATCTTAGACGCAAAGAGAAGTTATATCTCCAGTTGTCTGTTTCCTATTAAATTCATTTGTGTGTGTGTGTGTGTGTGTGTGTGTGTGTGTGTGTGTGTGTGTGTGTGTGTGTGTGTGTGTGTGTGTGTGTGTGTGTGTGTGTGTGTGTGTATCGAGAAGAAATAATACAGCGAAATTGCTGTGGAGAAAGAAAAAGCGTACGTTTCGGACTGAGTCGCTTTTCACGAAAATATTGACATGAGTGAAATTAAGAAAGACACAGCATAGCTTTGATTCCTCTATGCCAGTTTCTCAAACAAAGAGGACGTAAGATTCTACTGTTTTCTTAATTTCACTCCTGTTAACTTTTCACTGTCGAAGACTGTGTCCAACACGTTCGATTTTCCACTTCACACTACAATTTCCTTGTACTCTTTCTGTTGAGTTAAATTCTAAATAATTCAGTTTTTGCCGACGCAGATGACTACCTGACTCTTTGACTTCTGTCTTATTTTATGTGTGTGTGTGTGTGTGTGTGTATGTGTGTGAAAGAGAGAGAGAGAGAGAGAGAGAGAGAGAC
>NC_142936.1:72457583-72480083 GCF_046866305.1 Octopus bimaculoides | reverse complement strand
TATATATATGAATGTATATATGTGATTTCGAGGAAATCTATTTATATAGAATGTGTGCACATAAAACCGTGAGTTAATCCGTTAAAAGTGCAGGACATTTTTTTCATTTTAGAACGGCGATATTGATTTCAGTATAACATATTTAAAAGCCCATTTAATAGAACCTGATCGAAGAGAAATAGAGGCGACAGAGATGATGTAAGATTTGTACCTATGACGATGAATGAATTTTGGTAATTTCTTTTGTCTTCCCCCACCATCCCTGGTTAAGGTGCACGACCAGTTCTTTGGACAAAGCAGTCTGAGTTTAAATCGCACCGACTTCAATTTTCATGCGATTGGGATCGATAAAAAGATACCAATTCAGGGCCATGGCATTTCGGGGTTATTAGACTATTATAGTGTCGAGCCAGATACCTTGCAATATCTATTTCGGATCTTTGCAGACTCATAGCGATACTTATGACGGTCACTCTCGATCCAAATGGTAACCGTCCAAGTTTGCAACCTTTCTCTTGGATGTTGGATAAACATTGGTGGCGGAAAGGGGAAAGACTTGTTTGTATGTCCAACTGCCTGTCTTCCTCGAAAAATCTTATCTAGGTTTGTGCACAGGTGTGTAGGGGCATGACCAACTCTGACCGACAGAGGCCCTGTATATATATTTACATGAAGTTAAGTATATGTCTGGTCATAAAGCGACCAATGGTTTCGCATCCATAAAGAGCTTAGCTTTATAGACGACTGGTCAGACTCCAATGGCCGCGGGCTTATAGCTTCTCTTCAAACTGAAGGTAGAAATCCGTTACGACCGGAATGACGACTGCAACGGTAACAACTACAGAGATATCGCCGAATCTACACCCTGTAATAACAGCACTGATGACAGCTGCAACAACAGCAGCGGCAACAACAGCAGCGGCAACAACAGCAGCGGCAACAACTCCAAGACCGCAGCCAACGGAAGATACACCAAAGACGAGAACACAACCTGCACTCAAGTTCGGAGATACATCGGGTCAGCGAGAACTGCTTTTAAGCGGCGCCTGTACAACCACAGGACCTCTTTTATGGTTTCGGAAAGACGTTACATCACATCTTTGGCCAGCCATGTATGGTGCCTTAAAGATGAAGGAACTCCATACGAAGTTAAATGGAAGGGTCATAGAGCAGCCGGGGTCCTATATAAACGGGAGCGGGCGATGCAAGCTTTGCATAACAGATCGAACAAGGATGCTTAAAGACACGCTGGACCCAGGATCTCTCTTAAACGCAAGACACGAGATCTGTAGTCTCTGTCCCCATTTCAAACGCTACCAGCTGCAGGCGTAGGATTTCCCGTTTCGCTAATTAGGGCTGTATAAAGTACTTGCGGATTGCGGACCGGAACTAGTCTAAAGGCGGAGATTACCTGTTCGCCCTTTTAGTCCATAAAATTTGTATGTATGTATGTATGTATGTATGTATGTATGCATGTATGTATGCATGTATGAAATTGTCCCTCGGTTTACAAAGTACTCGCTTTGCATGTGTTTACGCTTTCACTTTGGCCCGGTTTTAATTTTGGTCGATTTTTTTTTATTCTTATACTTTACGTGTCCCAAGACACCGCTTCGAGTTTCGTTCCCATTTCGATTTTTCATTTCCCTTCTTTGATGTAATGTGTATATAAATAGCTCGTACGTCTGTACATGAGCGCGTATTGTATTGACCGTATGCTAAAGTAGCACTTAAGTTTTTTTTGTTTTTTTTTATTTTGTTAAACGTTTTCGAGGCAGAATAATAGATTTCCAAATGTCAAACCAAACACGGACAAGGAAATCGATTTCTCTAGAAATGGAAATTTAAATTTAAATCAATTTCAAACTGGAAAATGTTAGATAGAAATTGCCAAACAATTTAATATAAACGAAGCAGCCATTACAAAAATGAAAAGAAATGGAGAACAACCAGAGCTAGTATCATCGTTTAAAATTCAATAAATTCAAAACATACATATTGATGATTTTCCGTATATCAAAGCTGTCTATAGGGAGTCCTTAGGGGGTTTATCTGTCTACAGGTTATCTTTTAGGCTGTTTTATCTTCTATAAAATATAACAAAGCTTTTGTTATAGTGTCCATAAATTTTAGTGCCAGGAAGAACATCTTTGATAAAACCAGTTTTCGTGTGTTGCGTAATCATACACTCATCATACATATATAGAAGTTATGTTGTGTGAATAAGTGTGTTGTAATGCATTAGGCCATTGTTTTATAAAGTCATTATTAATTAATAGGAAGGCGGCAAGCTGGCAGAATCGTTAGCACGCTTGACAAAAATGCTTCGCGGCGTTTCCTCTGTTTTTCATTCTGGGTTCAAACTCCGCCGAGGCCGACTATGCTTTTTATCCTTTCGGTGTCGATGAAATAAGTACTAGTCAAGTACTGGGTTCGATGCAGTGCCGCTAAGCATTTTGCCCAGCCTGCTAACAGTTCTGCCTTACACAGCGAAATAATAATGATTTCAAATTTTGGTACAAGGCCAGCAAAATTTTGGCTCAAGGCCAGCATAAGTAGCTAAGTCGATTACATTGACCCCAATGCGTAACGGGTACTTATTTTATCGACCCCGAAAGGACGAAAGGCAAAATCGACTCAACGAAATAATATTGACTTCAAAATCTTATTACTAATTCACAACGCCCCAATCTGTTCTTAACATCCAGTACTACACCTCTTATCTAGCCATTAGAGAAAGCCATGATTTGTAACTTTAACATGAATTATATAAAATATTCCCTTAAAAATACGGAATAGTTAATATAGGGAAAGAAATTAATATTCTTCACTGTGTGAAAATATTTGCAATAACAATTTGTGAAATTACGAAAACCGCCTTAAATGCCTGTCGAATGGTTAATATTACCTGAATGAATTCTGAATATTAGTGATAGTGACACAAGAGAAATCTGGACACAGATATAATTATCGCAATGAAGGATCGGATGATTTAGTTGTAGAACAAATTGGGGAATTATTTGTGGAACAGGAGTTGAATGAAAAATTATTGAATTGGCAAGGTCACCATAATTCCTAACTGCTAAAGCGAGTCTGATGTTGAAGAACCAGACTCGCTGATCATTGGAAAAACTGTAAAAGATGGTCTAGAAAAGGCAAGAAATCTCAAAATTCATTTCATTAAGAATTAACTTAATATGGAATACAGATTTCAGTTTCAAAGTGAATTAAGGAATTCCATAGCAACGTACGAGAGTAATGGGTTGTTAAAATTTTTACAATTATTGAAGTCAAGAAATGGTTGGTTTAACTTTGTCTAAAACAAGAAGGGGGAACCCTTTTTTAAATATTAGGTATGAATTCCAAATTTATAAAATTGTACAGAGAATAATAAACAATTTTTATAAATTCATTAGTATACAATTTTAAGGGGATAGGAAGTCAATTACATCGGTCCTAGTGTTCAGCTGGTATTCATTTTATTGACTCCGGAAAGGATGAAAGGCAAAGTCGACCTCGGCAGCATATGAAATATACAATTTATATTGATCTCAAGAATTAAGCCGTTTCTTTTCATTTTTGTACGGATTTTCAGTGACTTCGAAAAGACGTGTGACCAAGCGATGGGTGACACGTTCCGGAACATGCGTTTTGTCTTTAGACAAGTCATTCTACTTGTCGTTACTCATCGAGTCAGTGGTACGACAAAAACGTTTAGGCATGAAAAACGATACGTCCAACAAGTGGACTTCTTGATTCCGTCTTTAACCTTTGCCCTTTATGTATGTATATATGTTTGTATGTAGTTGTCCTTCGGTTTACAAAGTACTCGCTTTGCACGTGTTTATATTTTAACTTTGGCCCGGTTTTAATTTTGGTCGATTTTTTACTTTCTTTTACGTGTCCCGAGACACCGCCTCGTGTTTCGTTTCCATTTCGATTTTTCATTTTACTTCTTTGATATAATGTGTGTGTATATAGTACGTACATCTGTACATGAGCGCGTATTGCATTGACCGTATGCTAAAGCAGCACTAAGTTAGAATTTGTTTTTATATATTTTGTTAAATATTTCTCTAGAAATGGGAAGTGAAGTTTAAATCAATTTCAAACTGAAAGATGTTCGATAACTTCAATAGCTTCATCAGCGAACAGTTTCCAGTTTGAATTAAGCAGACGAAATTTTACACTGGTGCGAGGAGTTCTTCAGATCCTTGGTCTAAACAAAGAACAGTCTGATGTTGTAAAGGTTTGGTTTTACTTTAGATAACGTGAGTTATGTTCTTGTGTAAATAAAGAAATTCCATCAGCGTATGGGTTTTTTGGGGGAGTAGAGATCACCAACGAAAGGAATGAATTTTAATAGAAAACACCGAGTTGTGTGGAATGGGGAGAAATGATGTTGAGAATGCAAAGTGTCAACACAAACATTGACGTGAACTTCTTTCAGAATTCGCCCAATTCCCTTGTCAAAGCAAAAACTTTCTTGTATAAACGAAATCATATTTTTCTTTAAGAAAAAATGCTTTCAAAGATAATGAGCCTGGTTAGAAGAACAAAAAACTGTACGCGAAGGAAAATTGTACAAAAAACGATTCAGTTTGATTTTATTGTTTGTTTTTATTTGCTTGGCTGGAACCATTGTTAAAATTTCTGAGTTAATATCAGGGTGAAATGAAACGAGTTTACGTTGTTTATAGTTTGTTATTGCTATTTTTTATAATAGTTCCTCTAATTGCCATATAAACAGAAGCTAATTGATAAAATGCCAGAAATGGAGGCATCAAAGATTCGAGGTATGACAAAATCAATAACAAGCCAACGATGAATGTTGACAAAAGTTTTAGGCTATTTTTCTAACTGGAGAAAAGCGAACGAATTGCGCCGGGGTAAATGTTAGTCATCGGAAGGTGGAATAGCTTTACCCGTAGAAATTCCACAGTATGTACATGCTCTTTAATTTTATTTTGATACAAAATATTGCTCCGTTATATTAAAATTTTCGATTCTATCTTTAATTTTATTCTATAGTTGAGGTTCGTTTAAAGCGCAACACTTCTGGAACTAGTTCCAAAATTTTTAATATTTCTGTTCTGACTTCGATTTCGTCCCGTAGTTTATTTAAAGCATAAGTGCCGAAAGTTTCGTTCCATAGTTACACTTCTTCGAAGCTTTTATCTCTTAAATTTGTTGCATTAGTTTAAAGATTTTCATTGTCTTCAATTTCGTTCTACAGTTAAACGTAAATCTCAAGCTTATTTCATTTCTTTTAGATTATATCTTCGATTTCGTCCTGTATTTTAGGCTGGTTAAAGTGTGACATTCGAACGTATGTCGCGACATGCAGGAAAAGTATTACACGTTTGTAGAAAGACCGCAGAAGACAGAATTCGTAGAGCAGTGTGCAAAATATCTTGTATTTAGTTACGTCCCTTTATGTTCCTGCAGAAGCTGATCTTACCACTTATTCTTTCGCTGTCGATAAAATAATTGCCAATGAAAAAATAAGGTCGATTCAGTCAGTTATTCCTCGCCCACAGCTGTGTGCCCTAACGCCTAGGAACAAAATATTATTTTGAATTTCATGTGGTAGGCATCTAAAATCAGTAGAGAAACTATTGTTACTATTATTGAATTCCGGTTCTTTACGTTCTGAATTCAAATCCCGCTGGTGTCAACTTTACTTCTCATCCTTTCGAGGGCAATAAAATAAACTACCTGGCAAGTACTGAGGTAAATATAATCGATTATCCCCCTCTCCTTAAAACTGTTGGCCTTGAACCAAAAATTGAAACAATTACTATAATTAAGTCCCTGAACTGGCAGAGTTACTGGGGACCATTGGCGGTTTAGGATAAGTTCTAGACACAAACTTTGTCATCAGCCGAGCCAGTCCGAAATTACGTGCAATAGGGAAGCCGTTCTGCAGACATTCGTTCAGAGCTCGAATATTCTTTTCTACTCTAGGCACAAAGCCCGAAAATTTGCGGGGAGGGGGCCAGTCGATTCGATCGACCCCAGTAAGCAACTGGTACTTAATTTGTCGATTCCGAAAGGATGAAAGGCAAAGTCGACTTCGGCAGAATTTGAATTCAGAACGTAAACACAGACGAAGTTCAGAGCTCGAATATTGCTGGATTGCGGAGCCTTGTTGAACAAGTATTGTGTAGGATGGATGCAGCTATCAAAGAATCACCTCGTCGTCACTCTGCGCCCCACAAAAGACAGGCAGTTTTCCCCTGTCTGGTGATTATGTTGAACGAAATTATGCATCAAATTCAAAGTACGTATTCTTCTGTTAATCTTCGAATGAATTTTACAATTTTATGTGTTTTTTTTGTGTCTTTTCTTGTGTATGTTGGTGGTTTGAATAGTTCTTGTGCTACCATTGCGCATGATTTTTGTTGGTTTGTTTAGTATTGCTTTCAGAAAATAACAATATTTGCGATACATTAAATTATATGTGGTAAAAGGTCAATAACTTTTACAAATATTACTTCAATATTTTTGTCATGTTTTCGATTTTAATTCGATTCGTTATTATTAAACGTTATTAATGGATTAATGGACATTAGGGATGTGGTGGGGGAAAATAGCTCATTTGCATGTTAAAATTTCCCCCCTGTTCTAATTATTGTTATTATTATTTTCGAAGGCGGCGAGCTTGCAGAATCGTTTGTACGCCGGGCGAAATGTTTAGCGGTATTTCGTCTGCCGTTACGTTCTGAGTTCAAATTTTGCCGAGGTCGACTTTGCCTTTCATCCTTTCGAGGTCGATTAAATAAGTACCAATTACGCACTGGGGTCGATGTAATCGACTTAATCCCTTTGTCTGTCCTCGTTTGTCCCCTCTTTGTTTAGCTCTTTGTGTGCAATAAAGAAATAATAATTATTATTTTCATATACACACAACAGATTAGACTGTTGGAAAAAAAAATCCTAACATCGGGCTACAAGTAACCTTAGATGCCAAGAACCCTTTTAAAGTATCCTAGCTGTCCCTAATAACACTGTTCAGATATTTAGGGATAGTTCCCAATGCACCTATAACTACTGGAATACATTTTCCCTGCACTTTGCATAGTCTCTGTAATTCAATGGCTAGCTCCTGGTGCTTTGCCATTTTGTCTATACTTTTCATATTGACTTTTTTCATCATTTGGGACTGTAAAGTCAATTATCTAGCATTTTCTACTCTCATAATCTACTACTACTAAATCAGGCCTTGTAGCTTCTATTACATCTTGTATTTCTTACTTTCTAGTACTTTACTAGATCCATGTTCATACCATTTATCAGTATGGTCAAATCCTAGCTTTCTACATAATTCCCAGTTGATTACTCTCCCTAGGTTGTCATGTCTTTCCTTGTATTCCTTCTGTGCCAGCAAGCTACATCAACTTGGGAATCTACTTGGTTTTTGTCTATCCTGGCTTTTATCTTGGCTTTTATCCTTAATACTTGATCCTGTGCTGCTACTAACAAAATCTCTGTCTCCCTGTCTCCCTTTTCAGATTTCCTTTCTGCAACCATAACCATGTCTCACTATTACTAATTGCTGCAACTATTTTTGGGAATCTACCATGCAACGCCTTCTCCTGCCAGTCAGATAATTTCTGTTCTTTTTTTCTGGTTTTCTGGTTTTTAACTTCGTTTCTATTGCTTTAACATATTAACACACACAACAAACAAACACACACACACACACACACACACGCACACAAATGCACACACACACACACACACACATACATATATTGGTTGTCCGGAAAGTTTGTGCTGATTTTTAAAGGAAAGAAAAAGGTCAATAAATACTTGCCATTACATTTTAAATCAACCAAACATGATGCACAATGCGCTCCATCTTTTCTTTAACTTGAAAATACCCTCTTCCCAAAATTGAGGTGGTTTCATGGCAAATAAGTCGAAAGGTAAGCTACTATAAATCGGCACGAACTTTCCGGACAACCCAATACATATACATATATATATATATAGAGAGAGAGAGAGAGGAAAAAAATATCACTAAAATTGATATTAATACCCTCGAAAATATATGTTAACACAACGTTATCAAGGTTATATATGTGTTATGTAATCTTTATCTTATCTCATATTTTTAGCTCCATATTTTCCAATCTACCTTATATTCTTGCAATATCCCTTCTTATATCATACCCTTTTTTCTTTCTTCAAATTTACTTTATCCCATTTCATTTTTCCATTCCCCACTTTTTCTAGCAATGCGTATCATTTTACTCATTATACTAGAATACATCCCCAATAGAAGCTGCTTTTTTTATGTGTATTTACCAATGCTACCCTACTGCGGTGACTAATTCTAACTTTCTTATCATGTACCATAACATATTTTACAGCTACTGAACATATTTAAATTCTTCCTTAGAACTATTACTTTGTACTTTTGTACTTTTAGTTTTATATATAAATTGACATACATACATACATACATATATGTATATATATATATATATATATATATATATATATATATATATATATATATATATATATATATAAAGCGTTTATCTAGTACAGCGCGTAGTATGGAATTAGATAAATGACAAAGGGACAGGAAATTGTGCAATGAACTTCATTAGCTTACAGCAGTTTCTGCTATAAGATGCAGTGAACTCAGAAATGAGTGCTTGTGCATCACCTTATAGCTTCTTAGCAGATTAAAAAATGAAGTGCAGGTTTATTTAGGAAAGCATTTACATATATGGAAAACAAAATCACCATCTTAAGAATATTAAAAAATTACGTAAGGGATTGTGGTGTGTAGAATTTGAAGGATAAAAGCTATTCTCAGACGTAAGTAGATTTGGCTGGAATATTTGTTTATACATACCGGAAATTCATTCGGTTTTCTTTAAGGACAACGTTTTCCCATGTTTAAATCTAGTGTTATGTCTTTACACTTTACAATGGGTAGTTGATTTGGGTAATTCGTGTCCGTTCACATTTTGAGAGATTGCTAAGTCATTGTCTCTGCGCTGTTTTGTTCCGACGAATATACACACTTTGCTTACTTTTTTCTAGCATGTATAGCTCTGCTAGTTTTCTTTCATTTGCTCCATGTTGGCACCCATACTTACATCAAAAAGCTGTTCGCCAATTTTCATCCAATATCAATTATAGTCGAATAAGAGAAAATTTTCGAATACATGATAAATGCTCATCAATTGCTTAATATTTTAAAAGCAAATACATTTACTAGGAGTGATTTCTTTTTTTAGACAACGAGTAGACTCCTACAATACTGGACAGAATAAATTTCAACGAGATTTTGTTTTACATGTCGCCGAAACAATTGATAACGGATGTACCGTTGTTCCATTGTATTACCTTTGTTACTCGTCTAATTTTAGACTTTGTATAATCTAGGATTATTTAACTTCTTTGCTTAACTCACATTTCGGCAGGATGACCTATATACACCTGGTTGTCCGCTAAGAATCTTATTTCGTGGTCCTTTAGTGCAATGTATGTTTGTTTCAGGGGTCGGTATTTTGTTCAGTAAACTTGTTGATAATTCCCTTACATCTCTATTGATTAGGATGTATATGTCACGGCATGTGTATGCATGTGTATGCATGTATGTATGCATGTGCATGCATGTATGTACGTATTTTTGTATGTTTGTGTGTATATGTATGTATGTATGTATGTATGTATTTCTGTATATATGCAAGCATGCATGAATGTATATGTAAATATGTATATACGTATTATGTATTTATGTGTGTACGTGTATATGTATGTATATAAGTATCGACATATGTATTTATTGTCTGTACGTATGCATGTATGTATGTGTGTATATATGTATGCATGCATGCGCTCATACACATACACACATTAAAAAAACATGCGTGCGCACACACACACACATACACGCACACGCATGTGATATATTGTATGCGTGTCTGTCTATAAATGATTGTTTTTATGTTAAATTATATATTAAAAAAACATTAAATTAAAGTATTAATCAATACTTTTAAATAGAGTACATATTTATAGATCTTTACAAGAAGTGTTGACAGTGACTGCAAAGTTTCTGCTTGCTCGTCATTATGAGGCTGTGAAGTTATCGTCCATCTTTTCTTATAAAAAGTAACATTATATATATATATATATATATATATATATATATATATATATATATATATATATATATATATATATATATATATATATATATATATATATATATATATATATATATATATATGTATATATATATATGTACGCGTGCGTGCGAAGTGCCTGCCTGTATTACGTTTACGTATATGAGAATACATGCAATGTATGCGTACATGTAAAATCCTAATATATGATATATATGTGAGTGTGTGTATACTACAGCATATGTTTCCTCCAAAATTAATAATTATCGTTTTAACGATTTTACCATACAAGAAGCATTAACTATCGCGAAACGCAGCTATTATGGAGACGATTCTTTTCATAACTGATCAATTATTAAATTTGCCATAATTTGACCAGCAATAAAATTCAACTGCAGTAATAACTAGTTATTCTATATATTTGAGAACATATGTGCATATTACTGCGTGTGTGCATGTGTTTGCATACGGATGTGCTCAAAACGAAAAGAAAGAGGGAGAGAAAGAGAGAGAGAAATAATTTGAATGAGTATAATTTTAGACTACAAATTGCATTTTGTCAAGAATCCTGTGTAAAACGAGTTTAACTCAATTAGAGCATTGTTTTTAAGTACATCAGCATCGTATCTAATTCAATGTAGCAATCACCAACGAGTAGGTGACCGTTTATGTGGTTGATTGCCTAGATAAATAGCCAGGCAATAGAAGACTGCCATTAAACGTTAGTCGATGTGCAGTCGCTGGTACTGATGGTTATCGTTAACATTGTTGCTGCTGCTACTGCTGCTACTGCTGCTGTAGTTGCTACTACTGCAGTTGAGACTGGTGATGAGGATCATCACCATCATCATCCTTATCATCATCATCATCATCATCATCATCATTATCATCATCATCATTATCGTCGTCGTCGTCATCATCATCATCATAGTATTTCGTTATATTGGCTTCAAATTCTGGCACAAGGCCAGCAAGTCCGGGGAAGCGGGTATGACGGTTACATCGGCCCCAGAGCTCAGCCACTACTTATTTTATCGACCCCGAAAGAATGAAAGGAAAAGTCGACCCCAGAGGAATTTGAACTCAGAGTGCAATGACGGACGAAATGCAGCTAAGCATTTTGCCCGGCGTGTTAACGATTCTGACAGTTCGCTGCCATATAACATATTTTTTTATATTATTTATCTATTATATTATTTTAGTTTATCTATATCTTAACCCATCAATCCATTGGTCTACGTGTTTTTTTTTTTTCCTTTCTCACGCTCTCTTCTCTTTCTGTGTATATATACATGTGTGTATGTAGGTATGTATAACTATATATATATATATATATATATATATATATATATATATATATATATATATATATATATATATATAAATGGAGTTAAATGCAGGTGTTATTCAAATTCTTTTACTTCCGACACATGTTTCGAAGATATCACTGGTATTATTCCAACGGAATAAAATGGTGTAAAACAACGAAATCTTCTCTTCAGGGAAATGAAGAAATGAAACTCATCAATAAGACATTTTAACAGAAAATGATGGATACGTATAGTGATTAACTGAACGCTAATTAGTTTGTTTCAAAAAAACGTTTGAGGATATAAGGTTAAAGGTAGCTTATAGAGAGAGAAAATCAAATAAATGAGAAGTATACAACTATATGTATATTAAATAAAACTATATAGACTTAGAAACATATATAGTTAGTGAATGTGAAATGAAAGAAGAAATTTAATGTTTAAATTATATATAATGATAGATATCACTTATATATATATATATATATATTATTATAAATGTTTCATTCTACATGCATTATTTGCACTACTAATAGTTTCGCGTACATAAGTACGTTCATCAGGAGCGCTAATTGAACTATTTAACGAAGAGGTTTACTTTTCAATAGCGGACAGGTGTGAAGCGATACGAAAGTCATACGAAAGCGCCTGATGAACGTACTTATGTACGTGAAATTATTAGTAGCACATATAATGCATGTAGTATGAAGGATTTATATTAATATTAGACTCTCATTAGATGGAGTACTCTTATTGATTTTTACACAAATTAATTTCGTATACACACACACACACACACACAGAAAGAGAGAGAGAAAGAGTAAGAGCTAGGTAGACAGACACACAGACAGCTTAGCTAGCTAGCTAGCTAGATAGATAGATAGATAGTTGACGGATGGTTGGTTAGAGAGAAAATAGATAAAAGATTACACAAATAAAATAGGCAAGGTTATAGGACAAAGAAAAATGCCTCTGCATAGCCACATTCCAATGATTGAAACAAGTAAAAGAAGATTTAAAAAATCAAACCATCGAAAGCGTATGACTGAAAAAGTTTAGCAATATAAAGCTGAAAAACAAAAATCGAAGAAATGTACAATGAAGATAAATACACCAAACTAAAAGGGAAGAGAATTTGACGTTTCGAGTGATACTCTTTATGAGGAAGAAAAGTACTAAGCGAGGCAAGAGAAAATTAAAATATATACAATACCGAAATTACGACTACTCGTGTAAAATACAATTTGGAATGTGCGATAGGAGAAGGACCGTAGGCAAAATCTGAGACAAAGTGAGGGTTAATCCTGCAGCCCAAAGATTGACTTCCGCTCATATCTACTTCTCAGCTGATCCCTTTCAATTATGAATGCAAGAACCGTCATGCCAGTCCGACAACTGAGAGACAGATAAAGCCCCAAAACACGATGGTATTTAATTTTTTTCTTTTTTAGTTGTGAAGGCGCATGGCTCAGTAGTTAGAGCGTCGGGCTCACAATCATGAAGCATTGAGTTCGATTCCCGGACCAGGCTGCGTGTTGTGTTCTTGAGCAAGACACTTTATTTCACATTGCTGCAGTTGACTCACCTGTAGAAATGAATTGAGACGTCATCGGTGCAAAGCTATATCGGCCTTTGCCTTGCCCTTGGGTAACATCAGTGGGCTGGAGAGGGGAGGCTGGTTTACATGGACGACTGCTGGTCATCCATAAACAACCTTGCCCGGACTTGTGCTTGGGAGGGTAAATTTCTAGGTGTTATCCAACGGTCATTCATGACCAAAGGCGGTCTTTACCCTTTACCCTCAGAAGGAATATCACCATCCATGGTTCTCTGAGTTTTCCTGATCTTGAACAGGTAAGGGGCGAAGGGAAGAAGTTATCCTCAAACTGAAAATCTCACCCGAATGCTTGAAAAAGTGTGAACTTCCATAAAGGCACTCAGGGATCATGTGATGATGTTAAACTTAAACCGGGCGACGGATGAAGTCTACCACAAAAGAACGCAGAACGTAAAGAGCTGGAATAAATACCACAAAACATTTCGTTCGATGCTCTACCAATTCCGTAAAGCCACTGCAATGCACTGATACTTTTTGTATCGGCCCCGAAAGGATGAAAGGTAATTTTGAATTACTCAAAATTTGAACTCAGAGCACAGGGAACTGGAATATATTCCACAAAGCGTCTCGGTAGGCGCTCAATATTTAATCAGTTAAGTAAATATTAAAATAATATTCCTAACTAAAGATTAAATTTCATAGCCTGAAAAATTATAATCTTATCAAGCATTTTAACAATACTTTTCTTTTTTCTGTAACTGACGGTGACCCGGGAGATTCGTTACAAAGTGGAATAAAGTGTTTTGCAGTATCTGCTCCGGCTCTCTGATTTCAAATCCTGCTGACGGTATTGATAAAATAAAATATCAATCGGTGGCAGCTAACTGGTGTCAGTGTCTCGGACATGTATTCCTTTCGGTATTTTTTTCCGGTTCTTTACATTTTTAGATCTGTGTTTAATAACGGAAATTTGTTGCACAGTTTAACCCGATTTTCAGGTAATTTTACTCCACTTAAACCATCGTAAGAATTCAGTCCATATCTCTGATCACATGATAGAACTTACTTTTTATTTTCTCTTACCAAATCTAGGAACCCTGAAATAAAAAATAAAAAATGGTGGAGATAGACGTTGGACATCTCTCATTGATTAAACGATAAAACTAAAAAAAATTATTTAATCCAATATTCGTTGAAAGACTTAATTTAAAACGCATTTAAAAGTTAAAAGCATATTCTTATTAAAAAGTTTACTAATGTTATCTATTGCTAAGGTGGTGAGCTAGCAGAATCGTTAGCACACCAGGCAAAATGTTTCGCGGCATTTCGTCCTTCTTTACGATTTTAGTTCAATTCCGTTGAAATCGACTTTGCCTTTCATTCTTTCGAGGTCGATAAAATAAGTACCAGTTGAACACGGGGCAATTTAATTGATAAGCAAGGCGGCGAGCTGGCAGAATCGTTAGTACGCCGGGCAAAATGCTTAGCGGTATTTCGCCCGCCGCTACGTTCTGAGTTCAAATTTTGCCGAGCTCTACTTTACTTTCATCCTTTCGAGGTCGATAAATTACGTACCAGTTGAGTACTGGGGATCGATACAATCGACTAACCCCTACCCCTCACCAACCCCAAAATTGCAGGCCTCGTGCCTAGAGTAGAAAGGATTTAATTGAGAAGCCCCTCTTCTGAATTTGTTGTCCTCGTGCCAAAATTTAAAAGCAATATGAATTATCTCAATAAAGATTTGGACGGTATATTATATTCAAGGTGAAATTAAATCTATGGATGTTAATAATCCCTCTTTGACTTTTTTTTTAAATTCGTCATAAAATGTTATTAAAAACATTCTATTCTAGTAATTATCTTTACAAATTTTTTGAACGCGATATTATATTCGTGGTCTATTGATTAAGGTGGTGCGTGTATCATCTTGCGATTGCGGTTTCGATTCCTGGACCGGGTTATGCGTTGTTTTCTGGAGCAAAACACTTCATTTTACGTTGCTCTAGTCCACTCGACTGACAAAAATGAGTAACTCTGCGACGGACTGGCGTCCCGTCCATGAGATTATGTGATGATATCGGTCAGTTACATGCCACGGAAACCGAGTAACCGACCCTAGGGATCCTAGACAGTTATGTCCAGTGGTTGATGATGATGATGAAATTATGGACGACCTCCTCAAGATACCAATCAAAACCTATAGTTTCTCAGAGAATATCAATAAATTCCACATGCAGCAACATTTTAGTAGTTCTTCTTACAATCTCTTTCTCACTCTTTCGGTCTCCCCTTCTCTCTCTCTGCAGCTTTCTCTATTTATCTATCTTTCTTATTATCTTTTTCTGTCTTTTTTCTTCCTACCACTTTCTATTTTTCTCTTTCTCTTTTACGACATAGGTAGTCATCCGGTTCCACACCTACTTCCTGCTAAGTGAACGTCTTTTATTGAACACATATGTATATGTGTGCGTATATGTGGTTTATATATATATATATATATATATAAATATATGTGTAGATATGTGAGCGTGTGTGTGTGTGTGTGTGTGTGTGTGTGTGTGTGTCTATATGCACATACGCACAGAAATATATATCAGACATATACCGATTTCATTAACCATAAAGTGAACGGGGCTGGTGGCCCGCCCTAGCTAATCAAGGTACTTTAATAACTTATAGACTAAACCCCTGCCTGTTTCCGGAATATATTCTAAATATAGACATGGAAATAGTATAAGGAAAAGAAACGACGAGGAAAACTGAGAACGCAGTTCATCATAATATAGTCTTTGTTGGTCCTCCTGGCAGGGTTTCCTTTCAATGAAGCTCACTTATTAGGCAAGAAAAAGATTTAATGATGGCGCCGAGGATAAAAATGTAAAACGAGAATATGTTTTCATTCGGCAGGTTCCAATGATGCTTGAAAACAAAAACTGCTATAACAATAACAGTAACACCAACACGACACAGTGCGGGGCCCTTTTTCAAAGTGGCCGATCGAAATGTTAGAAATAGCAACCAAATCACCCTCAAATCACATTGTTTATCTATTTATCTTTTACTTGGTTCAGGCATTGGATTGCAGCCATATTGGGGCACCGCCTTGCAGGGTTTAACTGAACAAATCGACACCAGTACTTATTCATTAAACCTTGTATTTATTCTATCGCCAAACCGTTAAGTTACGATGACGTGAACAAACCCACACCGGTTGTCAAGCGGTGGATCGGGACAAACGCAAACACGAACACACACACACACACACACACACACACACACACACACACACACACACACACACACACACGACGAGCTTCTCTCAGTTTCTGCCCAAAATCTACTCACAAGGTTTTAACCGGTCAAGAGCCATTGTAGAGGACATTTGCCCAAGGTGCCACTCAGTGTGGATGAACCCAAGACCACAAGGTTGCGATGCAAGTTTCTCAACCATTCAGCCACGACTGTTACACTGATTTTTAAAAATTATTTTTGCTTTTGTTGGAAAATAAAAATGTAAGAGACATTAGATAATGCAGTCTTAGATACACGGAGTCAGCTGAAAACAAAAAAAAATGCAGGACATTTATGGTAGGAACGCCGTTGAATAGAGGTGTACTGGAAAGGTCCTGCCCTGGGGCTAAACAATAACAACAGCCAAATAAAAAATGCAATTGAATTTATATGACAGATTTATCGCTACTTCCCGCCGTTTTGTTGTGTTTAGTTACCCGATCTATCATAAATGAAACGCGGGAACACACATTATGACTGACAGGGAAAATACCCTAGGGAGAGCATTTTGCAAACTAAAGACGACCCACCCGCCACTCGTTAACCCACTAATCTTTGTATTTATATATATATATATATATTTGTAGGAACACACACAGTCGTAGATATAGTGTGTAGATTTTTTCTATATGTTGTTTTTACTCTTTTAACGTTGGAGAGCGATATGTATCACAGTGTAATGGCAGTAAGAAGGTTCCGTCCAGCGGCGTCTCTAAATTTCTTAATTAACATGATTAAGCAATTTCATTTCAGTCCCAGAATGTGACTCATGTATTTTTTTATTTTTTTATCTACTCGTTTCGGTCATGAAACTGCGGCCATGCTGGGGCACCGTCTTGAAAGGTTTCAATCGAAAAAAATCGACCCAGGTAGATTTTCTTTTTTAGTCTAGTACTTATAGTATCAGTCTGTTTTGCCGAACCGCTAAGTTGTAAGCAAATCAACACCGGTTGTCAAGCGGTGTAGGGAGGGGGTGGGTCGAGCAAACACAGAAACACCTAAATATATGAGATGTTAGCTGACATCAACTGCTGAAGACACCCCTATGTGGCAGATTTGATTGTTACAAATACCAGTTACATACCACTTGAATACTGGAAAAAAAACCAGTAAAGGGTACATTGGATGGAGTAGTCCTAGATATATTGTTCTTCTCCATCCTACTTTCACCTAAAGGTTCGATTGTTATAACTGTACAGCCTTCACATTATTTACATTATTTACATTGGACGGATATGTGTCCTCATCTTGTTTTTTGTTAACACAACGTTTCGACTGATTTACTCTCCAGCCTTCATCAGGTGTCCTGGTAGAATTTTGAGCCCAATCCTGGGTTCTCATTACTAAGGTATTTTTTTGCTGATGTTGTTGTTGTTGTTATTATTATTATTATCATTATTATTATTATTATTATTAGTAGTAGTAGTAGTAGTAGTAGTAGTAGTAGTAGTAGTAGTATTTATTCAAGGCACTGACTGGAATTGAACTCGCAATCTTGGGGTTAGTAGCCCGTGCTCTTAACCACTGTGGGCATATAGAGTAATGGTTAAGAGCGCGGACTACTAACCCCAAGATTGCGAGTTCAATTCCAGGCAGTGCCTTGAATAAATAATAATAATAATAATAATAATAATACTATCATCAACAAAAAAAAGTACCTTAGGAATGAGAACCCAGGTTTGGGTTTAAAATTCTACCAGGACACCTAATGAAGGCTGGAGAATAAATCAGCCGAAACGTTGTGGTAACAAAAAAACAAGATGAGGATACATATCCGTCCAATGTAAATAATGTACAGAATTCCTCATGTCATACGTCTATACCATTCGATCAAAGCTTACTTGGAACTAAACAGCACCAACAATATCTGAGAGACAATGGACAAACCTTGACACACATTACGTGGAGAGCAAATGCTCGATAACTCCATTAGAGTACTCAGTAACTTTTAGGAGATACTGAATTTCTCACATAACCATTCTAGCATTTAAAGCCCAGATTTTAGCATCATCGAAGACAAGGTTTTAGAGGATTTGCTGTGGCCTCATTCCTTGATTGTGATATCGGCTAATTTCTCTGCAATCATGTGGGTGTTTTTTTGTTCAGGTTTGACCATTGAAGCTTTCTTGCAGAATGAAAGTGAGAGACAGAAAGGAGTTAGAGAAAGGGAAGAAACGATCCCAGCGCCTGACTGCTACTTTATCAACTCCGAAATAATGTAAATTAAATCTGACGTCGACAGGATTTGAACTCGGAACGTAAAGAACCGGAACGCTCACCACAAATCATTCTGTCCGATCCTCTAACGCAGTAGTCCTCAGCCATTTTTTGCTTATGGACCCCTTTTGGTTCCTATTTGACTCTGCTGGACCTACATAACCATTCGCTGCATATATAAAAATTATCTTACGGTATTTTTATAATTAAATACTCTTTGGAATTGAAGGCGCGTGGCTCAGTGGTTGGAGCGTCGAGCTCACCATCATCAAATAGTGAGTTCGATTCCCGGACTGGGCTACGTGTTGTGTCCTTGAGCAAGACACTTTATTTCACGTTGCTCCAGTTCACTCATCTGTAGAAATAAGTTGCGACGTCCCTAGTACTGCCAAGCTGTATCGGTCTTTGCATTTCCCTTGGATAAAATCGGTGGCGTGGAGAGGGTTGACTAGTATGCACAGACGATTGCTGGTCTTCCATAAAAGCAACCTTAACTGGACTTGTGCCTCGGAGGGTAACTTTCTAGGTACAATCCCATGGTCGTTCAAGACCGAAGGCGGTCTTTACCCTTTACTATTTAGAATTGTATAAAAAGAAAATATTTTGTGTCGTAGAAGTATAACCAATTTATTGCAGATAAATTTTAACAAAAAAATCTTATATGAACCCTTAAGTGGCATATGGACCCTAGTTGAGAACCACTGCTCTAACGACTCTCCTAACTGGCTACCTAATATGGTGCCCTACGTTTACCAGTCCGGAAAAAAAGAGATGGTCACAGATTAATTGCTTTTGGTCATAGGTATGTTTAAACTATAAATAGGTAAACTACCAACCCCTAACAACAAACCGCTACCAATCATTAATAAATTGCCATATCTGTATCTCTTTTTGAATTCCGTTAATGGCCAGTTTCTATATGCATAATTCTATACTGTTTAATCCACATTACTGTAAGGAGCGTAGGGCCAGTTTCCTGGTTACTCTGATGTATATATTCTTCCCTAGACGAGATGCCAGTCCGTCGTGGATTGCTCCTTTTCACCAACTGAGTGAATTGGAGCAACTTGAAATGAAGTGTTTTGCTCAAGAACACATCACCCGGTCTAGGAATCGAATCCACAATCTTATGATCATGAGTCCAAGACCCTAACCACTAAACCATGCGCTTCTATATAATTCTATTTAGAAAAACATAATTTCATTTGTTGACTTTCGGTTCCTATCAGACCTCGACAGAAATTCTGCAAAATCATTCTGTTGTTTGCTGATCCTTCTTTAAAATTGTGACTGCTTCCGCTGTTGCTGTTGCATGTAGTTTTCTTTCTTTCTTTTCTTTTCTTTTTCTCATTCTTTTTTCTTTTTCTGCTTGAGAACAATCATGGAAAATGTTACCCAACGAAATCTGAACAAACATTAATAAAATCACATGACTGGAAATATGAGAGTGTCAACGATCAAAAATACGAATAAACACGTGATTGCGATCAAATTAAGAGAGAAAGAGAGAGGAAGAGAGAGAAATTAGAGACGTTAACTAAGAGAACAAGCTGTTGGAGGAATTTATTGTGCATACTAATTTTACATCAGTGAATTATTTTTCGCTGTGATGATGCATAAAATATTCAATGTCACATTTTCTCTGTCTGTAACGCTCAAAACACATTAACAACTCAAGTATTCTCTCTCGCTCTCTCTCTCTCTCTCTCTCTCTCTCTCTCCATTTTTCTCTCTCTCTCTCTCTCTCTCTCCATTTTTCTCTCTCTCCCTCTCATCTAATTTCATATGTAGGCTAATCAGTTATTAACAAGTGACTACTTTATTTCGCTTCATTTGAAATTTAATCTATTTTCAAAAGTTAGACTTCACTTACTTTTTGTATTTTCTTATATGTGTACGAACATACGTTTGTATTGTTTTTCTTTAAATTTAAGCTACTTTGCTATGCATCAATCACTTTTTTTATGTAATAATCTAAATCATAAAAATCAATCAAAACAGCTATATGGAATGCTTAGCGCCGGTGTTTAGCTAAATGAAAATAGATATAATAAATAAAAAGGCTAATTTTGTTTGTGTTCGTTACAATCAACTGCCTACAATGCAATCTTTATAACACATACTACATCACTAGTGTCAGAAGAAGATCGTGAAGCGTTCTGTATTCATATTGAATTAGTGCCACATGAAAACGTTTCTGCTTCGTGGGAAACAGATAGTCCTTCACGCCACGTTTCACATGTTTTTCACCACGGGAAGAACACCTTGTCCACTTAAATGGTTCGCTTAGACAACACTAGAACAAACAATGATTTTTCAGTCAAAGCAAAAGCCGTTTCTATTATGATGTCCGTTAGCTTCCTTCCGTATTACGACGGAAGTGATGCATGTCTGTAATGCACCATTAATGTGCAAAATGTGTATTTTCTTTTCCATAGGCGTCACATTGTTTTTCCACTTAGCTCAGAATGCCCAGAGGTGTTCGTCACTGAGGGGAACAAATGAAGTCAAAACACTGACTGACGATCCGACAGTGACATTCTGAAGGAGCTCTGAGTTTTTCTTTAATACGCAAATCATTTTGAAAAGTTTCTGAGACAAAATGTCTCAGCTAACATCGTTCTAGGTTCGTATAGACATTATATAAGTTATACACATCGTATTTTAATTTTATTTCCTGTGCATAAACCGATTTGAAAAATATTTTTATCGGTTGTGTATATCGTCAAAATTTAAAATTTATAGTTCCACCACCAATCCAACTGAAATCCCTCTTTAAAGTTACCCGAGCCGATACTATATAAAAAAGAAGCACAAATTCTGACGAAGTTAATTTTATCTTTTATGCCCTTGGCGTCGGCAAAAAGAATGCATTAATCAAATACTACGAGAGATAGATGGTACCAACTGCTTCCCCTCCATAAAAATTACTGGCGTTGTGCCTGAATAAGAAATCCGTATTTGTCTTATACAAGCAAACCGGCTTGTAAGTTTTGTTTTTAAATGTTTTTAAAGAGTCTACGTAAAAATTTTTTTGTTCTGTTTCGTCATAACGAGCTGGTCAACTGCGTTCTGTTTAGGCCTTTGGCAGCGGAATTTTTTAACGTTTTCTCGAATTTAAGCATTCCTTTAAGATAAAAAAAAAAAGGACACGTAGCATAGCAAATTGAAGGTATGAATAACTGTTGGAATAACGCACACAAAAAAACGATATCGCTAATTTTTTTCTCTCACTATTCCCAGGTGAACACAACTCTTGACTGTGACGAGAGCAACAACAACAACATGTAACAAAGAAAAGATTAGCAACAATATGCCCAAACACTACCATGGCTAAACGTTCACATCGGCGTGCTTGAAGACAAAAAGAGCCGTAACTATACACTGTAACACATTTTGTTTGCAACACGACCGTTATAACAAAGATAATGTCAGCGTTATAGAAATGTCATACACTCACAACTTTATTTTTATTATCATTATTAGGGAAGCGAACTGACAGAATCGTTAGCATGCCGAACAAAAATCTTCGCGCTATTTCGTCCCTCTATCTGAATTCGTCTTACGTCCTGAGTTCAAATTCCGCCGAGATAGGCTTTGCCTTTCATCCTTTTGGGATTCATAATATAAGTACCAGTTGAGCACTGGAGCCGATGTAATCGTCTAACCCCCTCCTTATAAAATTTCAGGGCTTGTGCCTTTAGGAGAAATAAATATTATCAATATTTTATTATTATTAATTGAATTTCCCCTCCCCTTAAAAAAAACTACTGGCCCTGTGCCAAAATTTGAAACCATTGTTGTTGTTGTTGTTGTTGTTGTTGTTACTGTTGTCGTTGTTGTTGTTATTTTTATTATCGGTTGTGATGGCAGTGGTGATGTAAAATGTGCGTATATAAAAATAAGAAAATCAATAACTCACTTTAACTGTATCTTTAATTAGTTTCTTATTTAAGTAGCTAGGCAA
>NC_142936.1:72445083-72452583 GCF_046866305.1 Octopus bimaculoides | reverse complement strand
TTCCTCTTTCTCTCTCTTCCTCTTGCTCTCTCTTTCTCTCTCTCTCTCACTCTTTCTCTCTTACTTTCGCTCTCTCATTCTTTGTCTTCTTTCTCTCTTCCTCTCTCTCTTTCTCCCTCTCTCTCCACTTTCCCTTCCTATCTCACTCTGTGCATCTCACGCACACATACACACGCACATACACAAACGCATAGGTATACCCACACACATAGACACAAACTCGCGCTCACACACACACACACACACACATACACACACACACACAAACACACACACACAAACACACATACACACACAGGTACTAACACGCAGCATCTTATGCAAATCATTTTGTATAATAATGAAAATCTCCGAAAAGATGGATTTGCTCGGCTTTGTATGATCGTATGAGCACGATAGAAAGTTCCCGAGAGAGGAAAGAAGAGAAGGAAAAAAGGCAGAGCCAGGCAGACTTCCATAACAGACCTGTTGTTGTTATGGTTGTTTAGAACTAATCTCCTTAGCCTTAAAAGCAGAATTAGCAGAATTCTGTGAGCAATAGAAAGAATGTCTTGCAGTATTTCTTCCAGAACTCAGCATTCTCATTATTTTGTTTAAGGGTATTTCTACAGATATGCTATTGACGTTTACAACCAGCTCTGATTTTTGCTACAACGTTTCGTATCAAGACGTCAGATGTAAACAAACGATGAGACCGAAAACAAAAATGGGTAATGCGTGTAAATGCCATATTTCGCGGGGTTTTACCCCCTTCATCAGCACCCATCCAACTCACTGGGGTCGAGTAATCGACTAGTCCTCTCACCCAAATTTCAGGCCTTGTGCCTATAGTAGAAAGGATTATTATTATTATTATTATTATTATTATTATTATTATTATTTTCATTTTATCTAGTTTCAGCTCATGAGCTGTGGCCATGCTGGGGCACCGCCATTTATTATTATTATTATTATTATTATTATTATTATTATTATTATTATTATTATTATTAAGCTGGTAAAATCGTTAGCACTCCGGGTGAAATGCTTAGCCGTATTTCGGCCGTCGCTACGTTCTGAGTTCAAATTCCGCCGAAGTCGACTTTGCCTTTCATCCTTTCGGGATCGATAAATTAAGTACCAGTTGAGTACTGGGTGAATGTTATCGATTACCCCGCCCAAATTTCGGGCCTTGTTGTTGTTGTTGTTGTTGTTGTTGTTAAGGTGGCGAGTAGGTGGAATCATTAGTACGCCGGGCAAAATGCTAAGTGGAATTTCGTCTGTCTTTATGTTCTGAGTTCAAATTCCGCCGAAGTCGACTTTGCCTTTGGTGGAGGTGGTGTTAGTGGTGGTATTAGCCATCTATCTACTTACGTTATCTATCTACTTCATCATGTTGAGCCGTTATTCCCTACACCTTTTTTCTCTCTCCTTTTTTTTGTTTCGTTCTTTCCATTTTTTCCCTCTCAACCCTTTCTGTCGAAGACTTTCCATTCATCCCGAGCGTCAAACTAATACATCTGCTTGCTATTTGTTCTCTCCCCTGACTTCGTCTTCTGTTTTCCGTAAATATACTCTCTCTCTCTCTCTCTATATATATATATATATATATATATATATATATATATATGTCCTTTCCATCTATCTATCGCCCGATTTATTCCTTCTCTGTCCATATAGTATTTATGTGTGAATTTATCCATTTTCCTTTCATCTATCACCACATCAATACGAGTAACATGCAACCAATCTCTCCTCCCATCCATTTTTCTTTCTGTCTCTCTCCCTCTCTCTTTCTCTCTCTCTCACCCTCTCACCCTCCCTCTCGCTCCCTCTTTCCCTTTTCTTTCTAATTGTAATATTGTTCCGAAACTCAATATATTGCATTGAGCACTTTGCTAACATATGCACGAATAGATATTCACGTTCGATTTGCGGTAAGTTTCTTGGTAATTCATACATGCATATCCCTCCCATATATGTATAGCTATATACATATATATATACATATATATATATGTATATAGCTATATACATATAGCTATATACACACACACACACACACACATATATATATATATATATATATATATATATATATATATATATATATATATATATATATATATATATATATATATATATATATATGCGTGTGCTTCATGAGGACAAAGCTTAGATTATAACCTATGTATAAATATTGAAAATAAATATTTTTCAGAACGATCTGTGTGTATACATATACAGCATATTCATACATGCATAATACAAACACACACACATACTCATGTATGTGTGTGTGTATATATATATATATATATATTAAGAGGAGAGATAAACGAATACATATATATATATATATATATATATATATATATATATATGCACACACAGATGTGTGTGTGTGAACCTCTCTGTAAGTCCAGTTCTGCAACGATTATGAGATAGCACAATAAAAAAAAAAATTTCCTACCTCTATAATTATGTCTATTGTCAAAATTCATTAATTTGCAGTTTTAAAATAGCAAGGCATTCAACAAGCCATCCATTAAGTACTGCTTCAATGAGAAAAGAGAGAGAAATCGAGAGCGAGAGACCGTGAAAGCGAGAGTGGAGAGAGAGGGAGGGAGAGAGAGAGAGAGAGAGAGAGAGAGAGAGAGAGAGAGAGAGAGAGAGAGAGAGAGAGAGAGAGAGAGACTGGCAGACAAGAAGGCTGACAGACGGACAGATAACCTGACTGAAGAACAAAGATGAATGCAAGAAGTGGGTGGCAGAAAATGGAGATTTTGACGAAAGACGTAGAAAACAGAAAACAGAATAGAAATCCTACATAAATTGACAGAAAGTTTTATATTAGCTATATAGGTAGTTGGATGGCTAGGTTGTAAGCTGGTTAGGTGGAGAGTTGGGGGGATGGAGGGATGGAGGGCTGGATGGATGGATGGTAGAGAATGACAAACAGATAGATAGATAGATAGATAGATAGATAGATAGATAGATAGATATTTATGTTCTCGTTTATCATTTTGTCCACGTTTTGTTTTGCAACGTCCTGTATCCAGATATACATCTATATATACATGTAGATGTAGGTATGTACATATATGTACGTATATATGCATATACTCATATATTATTTGTATTACATGATCGAACGCACGCGTCATCCTTGCAAGTAAGTTTTAACTTTATATTTCTGACGCGATTCTATCTATCTTTGTATCTTTCTCCCCCTCTCGTTCTTCCTTCTGTTGTTCTTCGCCTCTCCTATTCACTACTATATCATATCTCTCTCTCTCTTCCTCCCTGTCTCTCGTTGCTCACCTATATTCTACTTCCTCCTCTTTTTTCTCCCTCCACCACTCTTTCTCCTTACCCCTCGCTGGTCACATGTGTCCGGCTACTTCTTCCTTTCCTATCTTGGCCATTGCCAAGCTCGCACGAACATTTTTCTTCTCTCTTCCTTCCAGTTCTTTGCTTCACAGTGTTCAGTATACACATATTTTTTTCACGCCTGGCCGTATAGCCTTTTTTGTTTATTTTCAGTTTCGTTTTTCTGTCTTGTTTTCTGTCCGCCACTACATTCCTCCACGTTACAAATTTAATTTTAATTTAATTTGTGGTTCGTGGGAAGAGCCATTCAAACAATGCGTCCTGCCCTAACTCTTCGAAACGCTTAGTTTTAGAATGGTTGCAGCTGATGAAGGAAATGTTCACCATATGGCCTGTGTGTTTTCTGTACTCCGTTTATCCTTTTGTCCACGTTTTTTTTTGCAACACTCTATACCTAGATATGCATCTATATATATATATATATATATATGTAGAAGTAGGTATGTACATATATGTCCGTATATATGCATATACTCATATATTATTTGTATTATATATATATATATATATATATATATATATATATATATATATATATAGTGAGAGAGAGAGAGAGAGAGAGAGAGAGAGATAAACTGCGTATGACGATAAAAGAGGTAGACCTCAATATCGTTGAAAATAAAGGTGTGCATTTATTGAATGATGCAGTTATAGCGACTCACATATAGGACTTAAAGTTTCTGAGTGAACTGTACGATTATATCCACACTTCTTCAGCTGCCGTAATTCAGGTGACAAACACAGTCAAGTGAATGACTGTAATCTATATATTATTGCAAATAATAGTAAAAACGCGCGACTATCACGCTTTGACTTTGCCCTTCCTCCAATGATGATTAATAATTTGTTAGAAACCAACAGTATATTTTGGGACTTCCTTTCCAAGAAGGCTACTTTCACTATATTTTATTTATTCAGTCGCTCTTACTGCGCATATGTCTCGCGACAGCAATTTGTCTTTCTTATTAATGCGAAGATATATTTCCACATTTATTTCAATGAAATTATGCGAGAGAAAAATTTTTTTAAAAAGACATACGTTCGTGTTATTTGCTTCTCCGTCATTTATGTCCGATATAAGATATTCAATCAGTAGTGAAAAAAAGATCACCACTCTCTACTTCTTTTCTTCTCTCTGAAGTTTTCTTTTTATGGTGAGCCTCTGTGTGTGTGTGTGTGTGTGTGTGTGTGTGTGTGTGTGTGTGTGTGTGTGTGTGTGTGTGTGTGTGTGTGTGTGTGTGTGTGTGTGTGTGTGTGTGTGTGTGTGTTTAGCGTTACTGTATCCATATCTGTATCACAAGCTGACAATTTGGGTCTAACTAACAATACAACGTAACTAATATAATTAACTATTATTATACATTGTAGTTAGTGCCTATCCAGACAACTTTCGTTTTTCAATAGATATATATTAAGGATAGGGGGGAAAAAGTAATAGAAAAAAGAAATTAATAGAAATAAAGGGCAAAAAAAATAGTAAAAGAAAAAATGTAGGAAGGCAGAGAGATGCTATCAATATAGTAGTAGTAGTAGTAGTAGGAGGAGGAGGAGGAGGAGGAGGAGGGGGAGGAGGAGGAGGAGGAGGAGGAGGGGGAGGAGGAGGAGGAGGAGGAGGAGGAGGAGGAGCAGCAGCAGCAGCAGCAGCAGAAGAATAAGAAGAAGAAGAAGAAGAAGTGGGAGGGGGGGAGGGCAGGAGCAGCAGCAGAAGAAGAAGAAGAAGAAGTGGGAGGTGGAGGAGCAGCAGCAGAAGAAGAAGAAGAAGAAGTGGGAGGAAGAGGAGGAGGAGGAGGACTATACAGTTTCTATGAAGACAATTATCTGAAGAAGAGGACAGGTCTCGGTTAAATTTGTTCTGAATGCCAGATCTAGTTAAGGATACAAGAAGTAGTCCAGGATGGGAAGTACGTATAAGTGACTCAGCTGTATGAAAGCTAAAATGGCAGATTCAACCTACTTCTTACAGTATTGCTGAATATGGCTTGAACCAGCTTTTAATCCAGTGTTACAACATATTTTCACCTCGAGGGTAGTAAAATATGATCGGTACCTGGTCGAGGAGTCGTATATCAACTTCTCTCAATTGGATTATTGTCTGCCTCTAATAAAACAATGACTTTTGTTCAAACTTTAATGTACACATCTTGATACTTATACTGATCTATGGCTTATTGTTAGAGAACATTGAGTACACAGGCATTTATTTATATCCCACATATCATATAACGTAGCAACTATGACACGCAAGATTTCCATTGGTCGCCATTTCTGAAATGGCAGCTGTTTTACATAGACAAGGAAAAAATAGTTGTAGACATCTAGCCATTGATCTGCGTAAAATGCAATCAGTTTGCTGGGAATTTAATTAACTGTGTCCTTTTGTTCTCAAGAGGAGACAAAGGTAGGGACTTGATGCCCATGGATGAGGATAATAACAAGCAAAATAATATACGGAGATCGATAATTATGAATGTAGAATAATGCAGCACCGAATAAACGATGTTTTTGAAATGTTTGAGAGGAATATTGTCAGAAGAATAGATTGTTGGTAGATTTTGCTAAGGTAAAGAAGACTGTTAAGCTTTCCAAAGAATCAGAAGCAACTAAGATCAGAATATTATCAATGCTTGGCGTACCGAATCCAAAATATTAAACTAATTGGCTTTATTAATAGCTATGACGTGTTTCCGTTTCTCTTCATCAAAAAACGTGGCTTACACAAATTTCCTCGGTGCTGTAGTAGATTCTATAAAGAGGAAATTACCGGCATATTTGATAGAGAAACAGTATCTTAGAAGACTATATATTTCTTGTAATGATGAGACAAATCCGTATGTATACTCAGGGAAGTACTTAAGCAGCTCCACACACTGACTATGAAAACAATGAAGGGATGTTTTATAATGCTGTCACGAAACTTAAATAAAGACGAAAGACTGCGAAATATAAAATTAGAAAAAAAAGCAATAATCCATTTATATAAACACATGATTTCAGGTATCATTGCTGTAGAAGGTGACCATCATAGAAAACATGTTAAACGTCGTCGTCGTGTCGTCGTTTTAGTCGTTGCGGAGGGGACTGCGATGGCATATGTGCCATCGAAGCACCGTAGGCGATGACGGTGACAGTGACGGTGGCGGTGACGATGGCGGTGGTAGTGGCAGCGGCGGTGGAATAGGTGGTAGTGGTGGCAGAGGCAATGGGGGCAGAGGCAATGGGGGCAGAGGCAATGGCGGCAGAGGCAATGGCGGCAGAAGCAATGGCGGCAGAGGCAATGGCGGCAGAGGCAATGGGAGCAGAGGCAATGCGGGCAGAGGCAATGGCGGCAGAGGCAATGGGGGGAAGAGGCAATGGGAGCAGAGGCAATGGGAGCAGAGGCAATGGCGGCAGAGGCAATGGGGGCAGAGGAAATGGGAGCAGAGGCAATGGGGGCAGAGGCAATGGCGGCAGAGGCAATGGCGGCAGAGGCAATGGCGGCAGAGGCAATGGCGGCAGAGGCAATGGGGGCAGAAGCAACTGTAGTGGCGGCGGTGGTTATGGCGAAGAGGCATTAGCGAGAAAAACTCTCAGCGAAATATAAAGAATAAAAAAAAAGAGAGAGAAGGAGACTATGATACGATATGCGAAGTTTGGCGTAATATTTATAAGAACTGCGAGAACTGATAGCCAGTATTGATCTGTAAAGCATCGTTATAATAAGCTGATTGGTTCAGTTTTCTGCCCCAGTCGAATAATCTGATTCCTCTGATGTGAAGAGAAAGCGGTGAGAGGAAATGGAAGAGTATAGAATTTCTGCAAGCATAATCGCCAAACGAGTTTCGTATTGTAAAACAAGAATTGAGGTTAAGCCGAGAGGACACAAGTTGCTTGTTATATAGAAAATACACATACGCTAATAGGTGTGTGTGTGTGTGTGTGTGTGTGTGTGTGTGTGTGTGTGTGTGTGTGTGTGTGTGTGTGTGTTAAGGATGATGTTAACTAGGAATTGGAAATTTTACCGAGGTAGATTTATCAATGTTCAATAAGCCTTCATCGGCGAAAGTTCGAAGTGACTGTCCACCCAATAGAATGTATTGACTACTCTTTCTTAGATATTAGTAAGACGTTATGTGTGTGTGTGTGCGTGTG
>NC_142936.1:72440083-72442583 GCF_046866305.1 Octopus bimaculoides | reverse complement strand
GCTTGTATATGATGTCACATGACACAGGTCTAACGACACGTAACATGTTATTTCTCGGTTGCAAATTCAACTTGATTCTTTTCTTTCCTATGGTTTCTGAAATAATTTCGAGATTTCACGTTGATTAGCTGCCAATACAGACTTCTCCAACTTTCGTTCAGTTCAAGAGTTAAGAATATTTCTGAAACTATAGAATAAGATGAAGAAGATTTGCAAGAGTAGGTGATTATATCTGACATGAATTATAAATAACTCGCAAAAATCCCGCCTAGGTTAGATTTTTTTTTTTATCTAGGCGGGATTTGAACTCGGAACACCTTGATATGAAACAGATACCACGAGGCATTATATTATGGCACTGTATTGCCTCTCTTACTTTGCATTCATACTAAATGCATACAATATTGTAAGCCTAGTACTTATTCTATCAGGCCCTTTAGCGGAACCGCTAAGTTACGGGGACGTAAATACACCAACATCGGTTGTCAAGCGATGGTGGGGGAAAACACACACGCACACACACATAGCGTCATGAAATCGGGAGTATTTTTGTGGACATCCTGTATAAACCAGTAGGCAAAATAGTAAAGAAAAAGACTACAGAGTGTGGTAGGACGGAGATTTAAATGTTATTGCTATCAGATCGAACGGTAATGCAGAGGCTCGTTCTGCGACTCGTTATATACATGCCTAAGGGCGGTGATTGTCAGAAACGGTCGAATACCAAATAAAGAAAAAGAACCTTTGTTAATTTGGCTACGTCCCTTGATGTTATCAATTCAAGTCCCACCATCCTTTTTTTTTTTTTCTTTCTTTGAATGAGTTCGTCAAAGCAGTTCCAAATGATCCATATTAGGCCCTGCGTCTTTTTCGGGGCGGAGGGGGTTTGTTGTTGCTTTTTTTTTGGGAGAAACTGATTGTTATCCTCTGAAAAGAGACTTAGCTGGAACGCTTGCAACAGAGTAGGTTTCCTGTAACGACGTCAAACAAGGTGACACAGAATCGTCTGCACTTTCTTCTTTTACAGATTACAAACAAAACACAAGATCAGTACATGGTTCAGGATACTAGGCTTTGACCTCTCAGCTGGTATCCAATAGCCTCGCTATCAGCCCCATACATATGTATTCTACTTAAACAAATAAATAATGCAAAAGTGTCGTCTCAAATTCATACTCTACTCGACTCTGTGGCCGACGGAATAATAGCTTCACAGCTTAAAATTTTTGTAATGCAAGAATACCATCAAAGATGTCTCCGAAAGATAGTCTCCGACCGGATACTTCATTCCAATCCGTCCCAAATAGCAGACTCCTATGAAGATTCAAGTAGCGGCCAATTCGCAAATAAAACGAACTGTGTGGTAAAAAGTTGGTTTCCTAACCATTCGGTTCTGGGTTCATTCCCACTGCATAGTACCACGGGCATGTATCTTTTACTATACCCCACGAGCCTGCCAAAGCGACTGGATTTGGTTGACGGTAACTGATATACATACATACATACATACATACATACATGCTAGAAAAATATATAGTAATTTGCGAGTGGAATGAGCTTCCATCACTAGCTGGTGATTAACACACGCTGAGAACGGTTAACCACCCTGAAACTCGGGTCCGTGTGTATCACGTAAGGGTAGAGATGGTTTCAATCACCTCTCCTCGCAAATATTAATCGGACACAGAATGTGTGTTGTTAGCCAGCTGGAGATGTCTTCCTGGGGCTATAAAGATCAGTAGCACTGTCTCGTATAGGAGGCCACATTTAGTTGACAAATATATGTTACGGTGTGTGTGTATGTGTGTGTGTGTGTATGTGTGTGTGTGTGTATGTGTGTGTGTGTGTGTGTAATTTATTTAAAGGTCACAATACAGTGCTACTAATAGTTTCATATGTTGAGAAAACTCATATAATCTTCAGACGCATACTAGATATCATAACGAAATAAAGAAATTGAATGACAGAAGAAACGCGAAAAAATTGAGAATGCAGCATATAGAGAACGCAGACAATAACCTAGAGCAGAAAGGATTATTACATTGCAGCAAGTCAACGTAGGACTAACTTGCATGCATATACATAATAGGCTAAAATTATATTTCTAAAAGTAACATATTTAGCATAAAAGCGGACAAGCATAAATTTCACATATACTTCATTTTCTGTGTTCAACAGCTGTTTCGATAAACACCATCAAATATATATTTTACCAAACTGTGAGAGATATTTAATTTAAATTAAGTTAATTGAAGTGAAATTAATTAAAACACAGTGTTTACATAAATCATTAGGAATATCATTTTATGTTAATCAGAAAACTGTCATTGATTTAAATACGTCATAACAGAGAGTTTTATTTTTCTTCCTCCTCTAAATTTGGCCAAATGCGTTTTGTCATATTTAATTTTGTTTGCAATAGCCGGTTCTTTTGGTCAAACTGTCGTATCTCCAACTGCTTCAGATGCCAAGATATAAAAATTGTTAAAGTGTAGTACAA
>NC_142936.1:72427583-72435083 GCF_046866305.1 Octopus bimaculoides | reverse complement strand
TGCCTGCTAGAATTTTTACCCCTCGAGAAAAGAAAACATCAACACTAAGATATAAAGCTTCCCAAAATCGTCAGACAATTCTTTTAGGCTTTAAGTTCAAATTCTGCTGAGGTCGACTTTGCCTTTCATCATTTCGAGGTCGATAAAATAAGTACCAATCGAGTTCTGGGGTAGCTGTAATCGATTAATCTCCTGCCCCAATCAAATTTAAGTCCTTGTAACTATAGCACAGAGGATTATTGCGCTAGTGCACGTTGAGTTATTATTTTGTCTTGATGTTTGGTGACAAGTTTCCTCAAATCTCAAGAATCTACCTTAGGATTCTTGCAGTATATGGAATAGTTCTTTTCTGCGGGTCAACAATGTGAGTTTCAATTCCAATCTCCTTTAGTCTTTTAAGTAGCATTTTGGGTCTTGGTTTTCCAGTTTTTTCAACTCACTGGTTGGATCCTGATATTTTTCAATGATTTCAATTTCCTTGGTATCAACTCTGCTATGAAATGGAATTACAAAATTTATGACCTTACACTGTTTATTGTGTCCTCTATAATCATATCTTTTTTGCTTCAATAGTAAGATCAGTCTTTATGGGGAAGTCCCACAAGATCCTGTAATTCTCATTTTCTATCACAGCTTCTAGTTCGTGTTCATACCACTTTTCTGTTGTTTTGAAGCCACATACAGACATCCAAATGCACTCTTTTGCTTAAGCAATCCTGTCTCTGCAAATATATCTTTTGTGCTAGTATACTGCATTCACTCAAACGTTGATTGATACTTCCCTCTCCTTTCCTGCATTTACTGTCTGAGTTTTGTCGATCTTTGTTTTTATCAGATTTGTTCTACGGGCTTGTTCCTGGGGGGTTATAATTACGTTTCTGTTTCTTGCTTCAAGTTCCTGTCCTTCAACCAGAGCCAGCAATCTTTACTTCCAGCATTCTCGATTAGTTGCACGAATTGGCCAAATACCTCAATGTCTTTCCATTTGTTTGTTCTGTTGTTCTTCCTTTTCTCATTTTTTGTATACAGCTTGAGATCATCCATATAAAGTGGGTGATTTATTCTCATCCTGAATTTGGCAAACACATAGGCCGGCATGGATTTTCTCAGTATACTTGTCTGGTCTGAGGGACTAGCGCAATGTCGAAGAGTAATGGAGAGAGCGTGTCTCCCTGCAAAATGCTTCCGCGTATTTTCACGTTGCCTTGCGATTCATTTGCTTATGACAGTTCTACTTCGCATTACTTTCTCCAAAATGATGTTTATCTTCTCATTAACTCGAAGCGTCCTCAGATACTCCAAGCGCCAGCTGTGTAGGATATTGTCATAAGCCTTCCTGTAAACTATCCATACAACCGCTGACCATATCACGTAGAAAGCACCGGTTCTCGTCCCACCACCGAAATTAAGCAACATCGAGCTTAATTAGTACTTAGATGGGTAACCGCTTGGGAAAACTAGGTGCTGTAAGCATCCCATCCTTTGTAGGTGTAGGAGTGGCTGTACATAGGCGTAGGAGTGGCTTTGTGGTAAGTAGCTTGCTTACCAACCACATGGTTCCCGGTTCAATCCCACTACGTGGCACCTTGGGCAAGTGTCTTCTACTATAGATCCGGGTCGACCAAAGCCTTGTGAGTGGATTTGGTAGACGGAAACTGAAAGAAGCCCGTTGTATATATGTGTGCGTGTGTGTGTGTGTGTGTGTGTGTGTGTGTGTTTGTCACAGCAATTTGGGGGAGGGGATAGTAGACTTCATCGATCACAGTGCGTAGCTGGTATTTAATTCATCGACCTTGAAAGAATGAAAGGCAAAGTCGACCTCGGCGGAATTTGAACTCTGAACGAAATACCACTAAGCATTTCGTTCGGCGTGCTAATGATTCTGCCAGCTCGCCGCCTTACATAATAATAATGATGATGATAATAATAATAATAATTATTATTATTATTATTATTATTATTATTATTATTATTATTATTATTATTATTATTATTATTATCAGCCAAAATTCTTAATAGCAAAATGTCAAAACAACAATACTGGATAATTCCGTGTATGTTTATTTGATTGAAAAAAACCCCAAAAAAAAAACAAGCATCCATGCATTTGAAAACATACCTGAGGATATGTAATTTAGGAGAATTGTTTCATGATAATAAAAATATTTATTATAATTATGTATTTCGCTTTTCTAATTAATCCGACATCAACATTAGAAGTTGTTGTCACCATCGTCGATGTCGTTGTTGCTGCTGCTGTTGTTGTTGTTGTTGTTGTTGCTGGTGGTGGTGGTGGTGCTGCTGCTGCTGCTGCTGCTGCTGTTACTGCTGCTGTTGCTGCTGCTGTTGGTAGTGGTGGTGCTGGTGCTGGTGGTGCTGGTGGTGTTGTTGTTGTTATCATCATTAATTTTATTGTTACCGTTATTATTAGTGTTATCGTTATTGTTATTATAGACATTGTTATTATTATTGTTATTATTCTTGCTTAGCGGTATTTCGTCCATCTTTACGTTCTGAGTTCAAATGCTACTCACGTCGACTTTGCCTTTTATTCTTTCCGGACTGATGTCATCGACTTACCGAAGTTGCTGGCCTTGTGCCAAAATTTGAAGCCATTGTTGGTGTTGCTAGTATTATTGTTATTTGTGTTCTTATCCTTTATTATAATAATAATAATAATTATTATTATTATTGTTCAGTAGTTTTATTTTTATAACGTGCTTTCACTTCACTACCGAGCGCAGCTCTGTGCGCCTTGGGTATGTGCTGTGGTTTGCTGTGATGCTCTTATGGTTATTGTATTGAAAGTGTTTTGCGTAGGATGTGTGCAGTACCCAGTAGTGCAATTTTCTGTATGTTATATATATTTGTAAGTCCTGGTGTTTTTGTTATGTATTTGTCTGAATATTTTTTTATTATACCTATGGCACCTACTATGATAGGAATTGTCTATTATTATTATTATTATAATAATTATTATTATTATTGTTCAGTAGTTTTATTTTTATAACGTGCTTTCACTTCACTACCGAGCGCAGCTCTGTGCGCCTTGGGTATGTGCTGTGGTTTGCTGTGATGCTCTTATGGTTACTGTATTGAAAGTGTTTTGCGTAGGATGTGTGCATTGCCCAGTAGTGCAATTTTCTGTATGTTATATATATTTGTAAGTCCTGGTGTTTTTGTTATGTATTTGTCTGAATATTTTTTTATTATACCTATGGCACCTACTATGATAGGAATTGTCTATTATTATTATAATAATAATTATTATTATTATTGTTCAGTAGTTTTATTTTTATAACGTGCTTTCACTTCACTACCGAGCGCAGCTCTGTGCGCCTTGGGTATGTGCTGTGGTTTGCTGTGATGCTCTTATGGTTACTGTATTGAAAGTGTTTTGCGTAGGATGTGTGCATTGCCCAGTAGTGCAATTTTCTGTATGTTATATATATTTGTAAGTCCTGGTGTTTTTGTTATGTATTTGTCTGAATATTTTTTTATTATACCTAAGGCACCTACTATGATAGGAATTGTTTATTATTATTATTATTATTATTATTATTATTATTATTATTGAGTGGGGGAGCAGTGCATGCCATCAAAGTGATACTGGTGTAAAATATACGAAGCCCAATATACCCATCATGACTACCCGTCTGATAAGGGTACACCAGGCATATGCATCATAATCATATGTGCGCGACATGGTGATCTCATATCAAGGTAAACCGCGAATGATCTTGCAAGTAGAGCCTAGTTAGAATTTTCTCCAGGTCGAGTAGCCCATCCCGCTCAAAAGGTTCCTGAATAAGGGTTGTTTAAGGAAGTTGAACAAAACACCCATGTTTCCAGAGGTGAGTTATCCAAACCCCAAAGAATTTCTCTCAACACGTGGCTATGATGGTCCCTCAGCATTTCTGCTCGTGATCAGAGATGCACATTTCGTCAGCCACTAAGGGGCATACTCAACTGGTTGAGCCCATCTTTTTATACCAAGACAAATTCCGCCGAGGTTGACTTTGCCTTTCATCTTGAGGTTCGATAAAATAAGTACCAGTTGAGTATTGAGGTCGACGTAATCAACTAGTCCCCTGCTCCCCCCCCCCCACAAAAAAAAATTCAGGCCTTGTGCCTTTAGTAGAAAGGATTATCATTGTTGCTGTCGTTGTTGTTATACCATTTGTTATTATTTTTTGAATGTATTTTTTTTTGTTTTAGTTGTAAAATACTTTTTAAAAAAATTTGTTTAAAATAATCTCATCAGCATCGAAATATAAGCAGTTACTACTACTACTACCACCACTACTACTATCACCACCACCACTACTACTATCAACACCACCACCACCACCGTCACCGCCACCACCACTTCTACCGCTGCTGCTGCTACTACTACTACTACTACTACTACTACCACCACCACCACCACCACTACTACTACTACTATTACCACCATCACCACTACCACTATCACCACCGCCACTACTACTACTACTACTATTACCACCACCACCACTACCACTATCACCACCACCACTACTACTACTACCGCCACCACCACCACTACTACTACTACCGCCACCACCATCATTACTACTACTACTACTACTACTACTACTACTACTACTACCATGACCGCCACCATTACTGCTAATGCTACCCCTACCACCACCACCACTACTACTGTCACCACCACCACTTCTGCTACTAATACTACTATTAATACTAATACTAACACTACTACTACTGTTGCTGGCCAGTGTTGATATCCCGTGATACAACGTGGTTTGAAACTGAAGGCGTCTCTAAAAGCACATTACGAAAAGGAATGTTCTTGGAGAGGTCAAACGCTTAGTTTACTCAGTTGAATTCCAGAAGACATGTCTTGCAGCATGTACAGAATTTGGTAATCGTAAAACTAGATTAATTTTACCTCCACAATAAATGATTTCTCTATGAAATCTCTGCGAATATCCACGGAATAATCTGGAACATTTCAAAGTGTGATTTGCACGTTTTCTGCAACAATCTCCGTTTCAAAGAATTTATTGAGCACTTATAGAATACAAAGAGGCAATTTCAGTTGTGGAACTGACTGCCTCGTTCTAAGATAATTCCATAATCCAAACTAGTTTCTTTTTTTATTTATGTTCTATTAATTTCTATTGAGAGGGATTCTATTGGCAGTAGGATGGGTAACAACATCAAGCTGAAGTGTAAAAATTAAAATATTTAATGACTGTAACTTTATCTACTGTAATGAAACACTACAAGTGCCATGCACACGTACTTATATACGCATGCATGCAGAGATAAGCGCAGACACACATACATACACGCACACACACACATACACACACACACATACACACACATGCACATTCATATACACATGCATCACACACTAACATACACATGCAAAAACAGAATTCATAAAAACTCCAATGAAGATATTTTAAAGATTGAATGCTTCGCAAACACATGGTTCTAGATTCAATTCCACAGCGTAGCACCCTGGGCAAGTGTCTTCTATTATAGCCTCGAGCCGGTCAAAGCCTTGTGAGTTGATTTGGTAGGCGGAGTTAGAAAGAAGCCCATAGTATGTGTGTGTGTGTGTGTGTGTGTGTGTGTGTGTGTGTGTGTGTGTGTGTGCACGCGCGCTCGTGTATGTCTGTGTTTGTGTTTGTTCCCCCACCACCGCTTGACAACTGGCGTTGGTGTGTTTACGTCCCCGTATCTTAAGAGTTCGGCAAAAAAGGACCGACAGAATAAGTAAAAGGCTTTACAAAAACAAATAAGTACTGGAGTCGATTGATTCAGCCCAAATTCTTCAAGACTGTTCCCCAGCTTGACCGCAGTCTAATGGCTAAAACAAGTAAAAGATAAAGGATACGCACACGCGCGCACACACACACACACACACACACACACACACAGACTGAAACTACAACAAAGTCTTCACGAGGTGTCGATATTCGAATGAAACTCTATACAATTCAACTGTGCATATGTATGCATAAAATAATTACTGCAGATTAAAGTCAACAAGTACAACTTCAACTGTCCGGAGAGCTATTACTATAATTATTTCGCAAAACACACCTGGAATTCATCTTAAAACAGAAATTCATTAGATTGCACCATAAACCAAGTTTGTGGTGCAAGCTAGCGGATTCCTGCATAATTTGATATTATACGTAGACTAACTGAACTGAGAAAACATTACGTTGCATCAATAATAAAATAATTTTTACTAGACAAAATATGAACAAATTCCCTGCGGTTTAACTTCATCAAAATTGCATCAGAGACTTATTTCTGCCTAATTTAATTCTAAATTATATCCTTCTCTTATTTTTTCCCCAAAGCACAAGCAGAACCCTTATCGGTCCATCAGGTCGAGATAAACACTACGAGCACGGAAATGCAACCAATAACCGTCGTCAGCCGGAAAGAAGAGAAATTTGGATCTGTCTAGATTTATATACAGTCTTGAAAACAAATTTATATATTTGTCTGAAACTGCACAGACCTCGAATTTGCTTGAAACGATGTAAATTTGATTCAAGATAAGTGATAAATCCGAAAATAATACGTTAACATAGAGCGAAAAACACGCACAAAAAGATGTATATATATTCTTTTAATCTTTTATTCTTTTACTTGTTTTAGTCATTTGACTGCGGCCATGTTAGAGCATAGCTCTTAGTCGAACAAATTGACCCCAGTACTTATGCTTTGTAAGCCCAGTACTTATTCTATCGGTCTCTTTTGCCGAACCGCTAATTACGGGGACGTAAACACATCATCATCGGTTGTCAAGCGATGGTGGGTGGACAAACAAAGACTCACAAACATATACATACACACACACACACACACACACACACACACATATATATATATATATATATATATATATATATATATATATATATATATATATATATATATATATATATATATATATATATGACAGTCTTCTTTCAGTTTCCGTCTACCAAATCCATTCACAAGGCTTTGGTCGGCCAGAGGCTATAGTAGAAGACACTTGCCCAAGGTGTCACACAGTGGGACTGAGCCTGGAACAATGTGGTTTGGCAGCAAGCTTCTTATCATACAGCCACGACGTGCTCCTTTATGTGGATACGTAAATAGTGCAAAGTGGTGATGGCGGAGGTGGTGGGGAGGCCATGGTGGATGGGGAAGCTGTGGTAGTGGTCGTGGCCGTGGTCATAGTTGTGGCAACAGTTACGGTGGATGGGGGAGTAGTGGTGGTTATGGTAGTGGTTATGGTGGTGGTGGATCTCCGTCGATCGACGATGAGGTTTCAGTTGTTCGATTAACTGAATTACCTGCTCCTGAACTAACATGCAAGTGGCCGAGTATTCCACAGACACGTGTACCTTCAACGTAATTCTCTGACACAATCAGCGTGAGACAGTGTGTCATTACAAGGACAATCCATTCGACAGGCTTCTATACACTTTCCGTCCAGTC
>NC_142936.1:72410083-72422583 GCF_046866305.1 Octopus bimaculoides | reverse complement strand
AGCATAACGACGGTTTTGGTTGACTGTCATCCTGTACTCCCCTTGTTGCCAGCGAAATGGTATGTGCCGGCTGTCTGAGCAACTCGTTGCTTTTAATGAACAGCATGGCGGAAGAAACTGGCCAAAAAGATTACAAGAATAGCGATTCTCACTTTGAAACTGACAATTTTGAAAATCTTTTTAGATTACGAAACGCCCCGCACTCTCATATATGCATGTTTAAAATTTTCAGCACGATCGGATGAACAATACTCGAGTTATACGCGCATAAACAGACAGACAGAACGGGATTTATATATTGGATTATGTATGCGTGCTTGTATTTATACATGTCTGTATGTAAGTCCATATGTATGCATATAAATATATGTGTGTGTAAAGGTATAAGGGAGAAAGAGAGAGAGAGAGAGAGAGAAGGAAAACTATGAATAAACCATAAACAAATATTTAGTTAAATGTATAGAGAAATAAATTAATAGCCAGCTAGGGTAAGGAAGGAAGGAAGGAAAAGCTTGTAAACTGTGTCAATGTATTCTCTTTATACACTGAATAAAATAATGATAGAACAGTTGTGATTGCTGAGTTGATGGTGTCTTTCTTTTACGTGGGAAGGTAATACGGAGTGAGTTTGTAGGTAAGTCCACGAAGTCCTACATGACAACAGGTAATGCTTCATCATGGATGTGGTAGTGATGTGGGAGAGGGGAACAAAGCTGAGAGCAATTAACAAATGATCAGTGAGTAGTAAAACAAAAAAGATGATGCTTGAAGTGGGTTATTACAGCTGTATCTAATTTAGTCTAAGGTGGTTGCATGGCTGACGGAATAGAAATGCAATGCTGTGGTATAGGCAAAAGAGAACTGTAGGACTACCCGGTAGTATCAGTACTGCTCAGCATTGTTGGATGCAGTGGCAGTGTCGACAGGTGCCGAAATTGTTGTAATTTCTGTTCGGCAGCTGATGAAGAGAGTTTTCCCGCAATGCAAGCTCTATTACTATTATTATTATATCGTTATGCTCTGAGTTCAAATTCTGCCGAGGTCGACTATACCCTTCGTCCTTTCGGGGTCGATAAATTAAGTACCAGTGAAACATTGGGGTCGATGTAATCGACTAATCCCCTCCCTCAAAATCTCAAGCTTTGTGCCTTTAGTAGAAAGAATTATTATTGTTATTATTATCACCATTATCATCTTTCAATTCTGTTTCTGTTTCTTACTGAGTGTCTTCCTGACATCTAGGGCAGAGAAACTCACTGTTTACACTGGTAGGCCGTTAAAATAAACACAGCAGATTGTTCATTTTCAGAGTCATGTGATAGAGAAAGTGGGAATGAAAAATAGAGAGAAAAAGGAAAATAGAAAAAAATGAAGAAAAATGTAGACAGAGAAAATAAAGCGGAAAAATGGAAAGAAAATTCACAGCAACATTACTATAACTACTACTACTACTACTACTACTACCACCAACACCACCACCACTACTATTACTATAATTATTACTATTACTACTACTACTACTACTATTACTACTACTACTACTACTACTACTATTACTACTACTACTACTACTATTACTACTACTACTACTACTACTACTACCACCAACACCATCACTACTATTACTATAATTATTATTACTACTACTACTAATCTGTTACATGCTAATTTAATAAGCAGGAATGTTATCTTGAGATAAGGTAACAACAAGTTTCAAATCTCGAGAATCTTTCTTAAGATTCCTGTTGAATACACGATGTACTTTTCTACAAGTTGACGATGCAAGTCTCGGTTCCAATATCTTTTAGACTCTTGGATAACAGTTTGGGTGTTGTGCCAAGAGCAACATTTAACACTAGAATAATTGTTGTTTTAGTCTTTTACGGTCTCTTCAGCTCTCTGGTTAGATCCTGATATTCCGCAATTCTTTTAAATTTCTTTGGTATCCCCTCCGTTATCATATGATATTGCAAAAGTCTACTATTTTATACTGTTTCTTTCTTTTCTCCTATACAATCAAATCTAGTCTTCTTATTTCTTTATTGCCCACAAGGGGCTAAACATAGAGGGGACAAACAAGGACAGACAGAGGGATTAAGTCGATTACATCGACCCCAGTGCGTAACTGGTATTTAATTTATCGACCCCGAAAGGATGAAAGGCAAAGTCGACCTCGGCGGAATTTGAACGTAGAACGTAACGGCAGACGAAATACCGCTAGGCATTTCGCCCCGTGTGCTAACGTTTCTGCCAGCCCGCCGCCTTGCAAATCTAGTCTTCTTGCTTTCAATAAAATGGTCAGTCTTTATGGGGAAGTCCCCAAAAAATCCTATAATTTTTGTTCTCTAAAACAGCCTCTGGCTCATGTTTATACCACTTTCTCGTTACCTTAAATCCACACACTCAACTAACATCCAGATGCACACTTTTACCTACACAGCCATGCCTGTTATTATTAGGTAGCACATTGGGTATTGTACCAAGTACACCAACATACCACGGGTACACCTTTCTCTTCCACAACCCTTATTGTTGTTCTCGTTATCATGATCATCATAATCATAATCAAGATCATCATCATCATCATCATCATCATCATCATCATCACCATCATCATCATCATCATCACCATCATTATTATCATCATCATCATCATCACCATCATCATCATCATCATCATCATCATCATCATTATTATTATTATTATTATTATTATTATTATTATTATTTTATGTTTGACTTTTGTTTTGCATTTGTACAAGTTGGATCCAAGTCTCACCCAGAGACCTCAAGAGACAACAAGTTAGAAGTTCATGTAGGTGTTATGCCTAGGGTACCATATATTTGGATTTGTACAGTTTTGTTCAAGTGAATGTTTAAGAAACCATAAGAAAATTATGTTTGCTTTAAAATTTGAGATCACATAGACATATTATTATTATTATTCAGTAGTTTTATTTTTATAGCGTTTCTTTCACTTCACTACCGAGCGCAGCTCTTGTATGCCTTGGGTATGTGTTGTATCAGGAGGTCCCCACCACTATAACTTCTTCTCCTTTCTTCTTCTTAGCACCGTATACTATGTATTCTTTCCTTCTTTTAATGTATATCGTGTATACTTTTCCTTTAACCTTTTTGTTAATCATTCCATTATATGTAAACCTCCAGTGGAGGCGCAATGGCCCAGTGGTTAGGGCAGCGGACTCGCGGTCATAGGATCGCGGTTTCGATTCCCAGACAGGGCGTTGTGAGTGTTTATTGAGTGAAAACACCTAAAAGGTCCACGAGGCTCCGGCAGGGGATGGTGGCGAACCCTGTTGTACTCTTTCACCACAACTTTCTCTCACTCTTACTTCCTGTTGTGCCTGTAATTCAAAGGGTCAGCCTTGTCACACTGTGTCACGCTGAATATCCCCGAGAACTACGTTAAGGGTACACGTGTCTGTGGAGTGCTCAGCCACTTGCACGCTAATTTCACGAGCAGGCTGTTCAGTTGATCGGATCGACTGGAACCTTCGACGTCGTGAGCGACGGAGTGCCAACAACAACAACATATGTAAACCCCCACACTTTATGTCTGTCTTTGTGTTGTCCCCCTCATCGTTCGCCCTGGTGGCAAATAAAAGAAATCATTATTATTATTATTATTATTATTATTATTATTATTATTATTATTATTAGTCTTACGTTAGGTGGCGTAATAATTGGGATTTGGAATGCTGTTGCAAATTCCTGATGTATTCCCCTTTCCTTTCATATCTGGTCCTCATATTTCTTTCTTCCCTTCCTTCCTACCTTCCTTCCTTCCATTCCTTTTCTTTCTTTCTCTCTTCCTTGGCTAGTGGAAGACGTATAAACGTTAGATCTATCACATGACAGTCACATCAATCCATTTTATCCCATCCACCACCCACCCACGTGTAATACACCTTCAGCCACTACTTTTCACAGTTTCTCAGTGACGCAGTGCATTAAGCAAAGATCACACACGAACTGTGTTGGCGAGTGGACGGTATTTCTGTTCCATTTGCTATCCGTATTTCTTGCGAATAATGTTAACACTACCAGTTCCCCTCGTTTCCCATCCACTTAATATATCTTACCGTTGACGCCTATCATATGAGCATTCGTTTAGACACGCTCATTCATATATATATATATATATATATACATACATATATAGGCGCAGGAGTGGCTGTGTGGTAAGTAGCTCGCTTACCAACCGCATGGTTCCGGGTTCAGTCCCATTGCTTGGCACCTTGGGCAAGTGTCTTCTACTACAGCTTCGGGCCGGCCAAAGCCTTGTGAGTGGATTTGGTAGACGGAAACTGAAAGAAGCCCGTCGTATATATGTATATATATATATGTATGCGTTTGTATATGTTCGTGTGTCTGTGTTTGTTCCACCAACATCACTTGACAACCGATGCTGGTGTGTTTACGTCCCCGTAACTTAGCGGTTCGGCAAAAGAGACCGATAGAATAAGTACTAGACTTACAAAGAATAGGTTCTGGGGTCGATTTGCTCGACTAAAGGCGGTGCTCCAGCATGGCCGCAGTCAAATTTCTGAAGCAAGTAAAAAAGTAAAAGAGTAATCTACATACAGACAGACATAAATACATTCATACATACATCTGCGTACACACAGACACGCGCACGAATACACACACACACTTGTTTGTGTGACCATATATATCGAGAACTAGGCCTGATCAGATATAATTGAGAGCGAAATAGAGTGAACGAATGTAAGGTGGACGGGCAGCCATTGCTGCATATCAGGAAACCCATATAAGCAAGTGAGTATGTGTATGTTCTCATATATAATATATATTTACTCAAACTACGTGTGTGTGTGTGTGTGTGTGTGTGTGTGTGTGTGTGTGTGTGTGTGTGTGTGTGTGTGTGCGTGTGTGCGTTCGTGTGTAAATATATACGTATGTACGTATTTATAATAAACATAGTATTTGTGTGTTAGCAGTATTTTGTTTCTTTGCTATAATGTCCTATAATGTCCCAGCTAACACTGTATATTACAACGAATGTAAACACTAAGTGTATGCAAAGGATATGTTAACTAAGAATCTGTTCATATGCTATAAGAATGAAAGAAAATATTGTAAACGGATGAGTAATTTTATGCTTACATTTACTGCCAGCAAAGTGTTAAATGTGCAAATTGGACTTTCTGGTATACTTCAATCACTAATATCAGTAGGTTTATAAGCAGTGCGCTTGTGAATAGTTGACGAAGTTGCACAGTCGCTTATAAAACTGCAAACAGAATTGAGATGTGCAGCGTTTACAGCTTTCACAATTTACAGCCTTCACAATTTGTTTGTGGACAGGGGGCAGAATGTTTAAATTCGCCATAAGTGACAGTAATGGATAAGAGCTTACGGACGTGTTTTACAGTACGCTATAGCAATGTATATAGTGTTAAGCTTTATTCGTCAAGTTACAACTGAAGCAGCCTAGCGTTCGGAGTAGAAGACAATCTGTTGCACCATCTGAAGCCACCTATCGGTCAGTACTTTGATCCCATGCTGATACCAGTTCTTGTTCTTTGAGGTGAAGAACTCCTTAATTGAAACTTCCACCTCCACTTGGTTGATGAAGCGTCGTGTGAGCAGGAAGTGAGCCCATGGATCGGAACAAGTAATAATCTGAGGGCATCAGTTCGATTCTATCATTTGTTGTTCCCAACTTTGACCCTCCATAAATCCTAAATTTTATTCTAGAATTTATGGGAGCAACTGTCTTTGAAGACTCATATTGTCGTTGAATGCTCAAAATGAGGAGTAGATAGACAGCCGACAACTAATGAAGGGTCCTTTCTCTCTGTTTATTTGTCATGTGCTCCATTTTTTCTCGTTGTTTACGTATTTCACTCGTTTGATTTGCACCGTTGGTGACGTCCTATACCCATATATGCATATATATATATATATGTATATATATATATATATGTATATATATATATATATATATATATATATATATATATATATATATATATATATATATATATATATATATATATATATATATATATATAATATTGTTTAATTTTATATATCTATATATATGTGTGTGAATGTTTATATATATGTGTGTGTGTATGTAATATGTGTGTATATATATATATATATGTGTTTATAAATGTATTTGTATATTTCTGTGTATATGTGTGTATACAGAGAACCACACACACACACACACACACACACACACACACACACACACACAGACACACACACACACACACACACACACACACACACATACACACACGAACACACACACACGCACACAAGATTATGACATTAGTTGGCAAAAGTATATGTACATATAAACTTGTTTGTATAAGAAATATTTCAGTGACTTTACGCGTAAGAAAAACACACCAGCTAAGTTTAGTGTTAACATATTTAATGTTAGGGAGACATTCAAAAGTTAACTAGAAATAAATATGCGATGAAGGAAAAGAAGAGAAAGAAAAAAAACAGCAACACTATTAAGCGACAATTACTAATAATATTTTCCTGTCCTTATAAGTTGACGCAGTCACCACACCAGAAAGACGCCACTTTGTCTGTCATTATCACGACGTTCATAGTGATTTAGAGGAAAGTCAAACTGACATGGCGCAAACAGTGAGGGGTAAATATTTACGGAAGTGTTATAAACTGCATGATTACGCTATAAGTGTCTACTGGCCGTCCGGTATGTCCGTTTGATTTAAGATATTCACTTGGTAATCACACGGCTGCGAACGCCATCCAGTTTAGAGAGAGTTTCGTATCTTAGAGTCTACTATTTTAGCCTCTACTTAAACGGTTATCTTCCGAATGAAATTAAGAAGAGGGTAACTGAACTAAAGTACGTTGACTGAATTATAATGTCTTTTGTACGTGCTCTTAACCGGCAGCTTTCATTCGTCTTTTACCCAGCTTTAATGTCACACCCTTGCCCTCTGACGCAGCCTTTAGTATTATCGGTCGAGGATTCCGGTAACTTGGTGCGCTGAATACTATAGCAACAGCCTATCAGAGATGGCTTATTCTTCCGTCTGCCACCTTGTTCTTTTTAAAAAATCATGGCGCTGACTTTCTTTCTGCATAGGACTATTTCAATTTGAAGAAAACGAAACACGGATATCAGCATTTCATTAATGTATTTGCAGTATATGCATAGATATTTTAAATACATTCGTCAAACTGACGTGACGCAAACAATGAGAGGTAAATATTTACGGAAGTGTAATAAGCAGCATGGCTACGCTATAAGTATCTGATGTCCGTCTGGCATAGGCGCGGTTATGCGGTAAGAAGTTTGCTTCCCAATCACATGGTTCCGGGTTTAGTCTCGGACCGACCAAAGCCTTGTGAGTGAATTTGGTAGACGGAAACTGAAAGAAGCACCTTGTATGTGTGTGTGCGTGTGTGTGTGTGTGTGTGTGTGTGTGTGTGTGTGTGTGTGTGTGTCTGTATTTGTCCCCCACACCATCGCTTGACAACCGATGTTGGTGTGTTTACGTCCCCGTAATTTAGCGTAACCGATAGAATAAGTAGTAGGCTTGCAAAGAATGAGTCCTGGGGTCGATTTGTTCGACTAAAGACGGTGCTCCAGCATGACCGCAGTCAAATGACTGAAACAAATAAAAGAATAAAAGAATATAAGAATCTACTTGAAGTAGCTAGCCACAGAAGCGTTCATTGGGTTGTGGCCAAGCTGTGGCACCGCGTAGAGAGCATAGTGGGTTATATCAGTGCTCCGCAACCTTTTCTCATTTATGGTACACATATTCCTCTCAAAATTCGACGGCACACCTGAAATAAAAATAAAAATAAAAGTATAGGGGGAACAATTATAATCAGGTTATATTGCGGCCCACCTAGCTTCGTCTCGTGGCACGCTAGTGTGCCGCAGCATACCTGTTGCGGAGCACTGAATTATATGAACTTAGTCCTTGTAAACTAGTGATTATATCGAAACGCGCGCACACACACACACAGCCAAGCATACATAGAATTATATGTGTGTATGCGTGCGTGTGTCTTACGATCATGGTGCTGACTCCCTAACCACGAGGTTAGGGAGTATACACATATGTATACACACACACACACACACACACACACACACACACACACACATATATATATATATATATATATATATATATGTGTATAGATACTTACATACATACATACATACATACATACATACATAATACATACATGCATACATGGATAAACGAATGGATAGATAGATAAATACATACGTACGTACGTACGTACATACATACATACATACATACATACATACATACATACATACATACATTCATTCATTCAAATATATTTATATATACACACACACATACATACACACACACACGCGTGTGCATAAGATAATATACTTACAAAAGTAGATTTGTTTCCTACTGCCCAAAATTAGTCACCGCGTAATAAGATTCGAACCATCTTCATGCTTATTATATTTGCCTATCCCTTTTTCCTAACCGTTTTCCTAACACATGTGGTCCCTGATTTCGAAAATGTAACCGCTCTCTGACAAATTCTCTAAAATGATATAAAGAAAAAAAGGACAAAAGAAAAGCCTCTAATTTTGTAAAAGCCTTTTTATGTTTTTTTTTGCTAGTTTTTCTTTCTTTCTTTTTTTTGTTTATTCTTTTGCTGTGTTTTTTTTTTGTTGTTGTTTTTGGAGTGGTGGAGTTACGTTAGTAAACGGTTTAGGGATTTAAAAATGAGATTAAATTGATCGGAAATGACGATAGTAATACCTCATAATTTCATAAACGGAATATAAAGACACCTAGTGAGATCCCTGAATTTTATTCAAACGACTCCCTCATTAAGTCGAATCCATAGGTACCTAATTGTATAGTACCTTCGAGTGATACCTAAAGAATTTCAGAAAAAGCAGTTAAGTACATCACTGCAACATAGTATATCCATCTAAATGTGCTTGTTTTCGTCTTATATAAAATATATGTGCGTTCCTATACGCTAGTTACGTTATATAGATCGTTAGCATGAAATCAAGGGATATCACTGTTGTCATTTCCGGCCACCATACTTTCAATATTGTAGACATCTAAACTACTTTGCTAACTGGGTATTAAATAAAAATATCCACGAGAACTTTTTCCCCAATGAGGGATCTATTTTAAAACGGGGGCACCAGTTTTCATTTATGTTTTATTTAGTGTTTTTGATACCGAAAGACTTTCAAACTTCGTATACTTATCTATTTTGTGTTATAGAACAGAAAAAAAATTTTGTATTCGAATTTATTTCATGTAAAAAATTGTCTTATTTCGATAATTTCTACTAATCACTGACGTCTATTCAGTTGAAAACAGTTAGCGCTGTAACGGTGTATATCGTATTAATCCCCTAACCCTAACTAGACTGTTAACCGTAACCCTAACCCTAAAATTAACCCTGACTCTAGAATCCGAACTCTAAAATTGTTACACACACAGATACGCACAGCGTAATTTATTATATAAACAATATATGCGTATAAATTACGATTAAACCGGATGAAATATGTCACAGGGAATAACATTTTTATGACCGCCCAGCAGTAACTCTATTCAGCTGAATAGACGTCAGTGATTGGTTGAAATTACAGAAATACGACAACTTCAACATGGAATAACTTGTGATGTACATTTTTTTGTTAAGAAGAATAAGAGTAAAAGATGTTTTATATGACACATTTTACCAGTGTCCCAAGTTTCAAAGTGTTTCGTTAGTGTTTCGTTAAGAAAATACTGGTGCCCCCGTTTTAAAATAGATCCCCAATGAGTCCTCTGGTGCATCGACCTAATTGTGAGATTATCCTTGTTTGTAATTTTTATAACGTTTTAGGCGGAAGTATACAACAGTTATATCTGCGTGTGTTGGTGACGGTTGCGTGAGTGGATAGAGAGAGGGAATTACGTAAAGAAAACAAGTAAACATTACATATACATTAACACACACATATTATATAAATATATGAATACATATATATATACGCATTTATAAATATATATACAATAAATATTTATACAGATATATGACTGTACATGTATGTATGTATGTATGTATGTATGTATGCATGCACGCATGTATGTATATTATGTATGTTAGTTTATATTATAATAAACGTAAAGTTAATTATGGAACGTTTATAATTTTAATATTTTTAATAATATTTTTCTATCTTAATATGATAAGTATTTTATATACATTCATTTGTTATTTATTATTGGTTGATATATACATTCTTTTAGTATTATTATTGTTGTAATTTGAACTGAAGATTAGCTATATTTTTGAATAGAATTGATTTTCGATAGTTTTAATCGATTTAAATATTTTTTTCTATTTGAAAATTTGGTTATGAAACACGTGTAGTCGTCTTATTATCATTATCTTATGATATTTACTTTGTATTATATTATACTTATTTATTGTGCTTTTACTTATTAATTTTCTATATGTGACTGTGGACTTTCATCGATGAGTTCATGAACCTTGGTTCTTTTATCTAAAACTATATATATATATATATATCAGGTTGAGTAAAAAGTAAGCAACGTTTTGAATCACGAAGAATTTGTACCGGATTTCTGCAGAGTTTTGAATTTTTTTTAAACATGTTTTTGCAATTGTCTGATAAAATACAGACACAGGCTTGCCCAAATACATCAATAAATTAACATTGATATTTTTTTCACCGTTTTTACAATCATCGGAAATGGAACTGTCAAAGCGCGATATTCGAGCAATTTTGCTATCCAACTTCAAAAAAGACGTAAAGCAGCTGAAAGCGCTCGCGATATCAACGAAATGTTTGGTAAGGAAATGATCAGTGAGCGGTCAGTTCGAAAATGGTTTAAACGATTTCGTAGTGGAGACCTGAGCCTTGAAGATCATCATCGATGACAATCAATTAAAGACCGTCATTGAGAAAGATCCACGTAAAGCCACTCGAGAACTGGCAAAAGAGCTTCAAGTTAGCCAGAAAACTGCCTGCAACCATTTGCATGCGATCGGAAAATCAAAAAAGCTCGACAAATGGATACCACACGATTTTAATGAAAATTAGAAAATGCGCAGATGTGAAATTTGCTCATCGCAACCAGACCTATCCATTTCTCGACCGTATTGTAACTTGCGATATGGCGGCGAGCTGGCAGAAACGTTAGCACGCCGGGCGAAATGCTTAGCGATATTTCGTCTGTCTTTACGTTCTGAGTTCAAATTCCGCTGAGGTTGACCTTGCCTTTCATCCTTTCCATATCGATAAATTAAGTACCAGTAGCGTACTGGAGTCGATCTAATCGACTGCACCCCTCCTCCAAAATTTCGGACCTTGTGCCTAGAGTAGAAAAGAATAATAATAAAACGTTCTTCGTAGTGGTTGGACCAAAATGAAGCACCGAAAACCTTCCTTAAATCCGAGCTCTTCAAAAAGAAAGTTATGGTGACTGTTTGGTGGTGTACTGCTGGACTCATCCACCATAACCTCTTAAAACCCGGAAAAACGATTACTGCAAAATGAAGGAAAATCTGCTACTCCTCCGTCCCAGACTGGTCAACAGAAGGGAGCCAATCACTCTTCAAGACAAGACACGACCACACGTTTCACTAATGACGCTCCAGAAATTGAGGGAACTTGGCTACGAAGTTCTTCCCCATCCAGCTTATTCTCCAGACCTTTCTCCTACCGTCTACCATTTTTTCAAGCACCTGATGGTTTCCTGCGAGAGGAGTTCAAAAATCAAACCGATGCAGAACTCCAGATTTTTATGCTACCGGAATAAACAAACCTGCAACTCATTGGCAAAAATGTGTTGATTGTAATGATACTTTAATGAATAAAATTTCCGCATTGTTGTGACGAATTTCATGTATCAAAACATTACTTACTTTTTATTCAACCTGATATATATATATATATATATATATATATATATGCACACACATTTGTCGTTATATAATATACGTATCCATAGATATACATAGACACATACACATTCACACATACATATACATGCACACAAATACACTCATACACACGACTATGCTCACACATACACGCATACATATACACAGCCACACACAAGCAAACACACACACACACATACACACACACATATACACACACACCTACACACACACCTACACACACATGCATGCAAAGATAGATGGATGGACGAACGGACGTCCGTCCGTCCGGGCGGACGGGCAGACGAACAAAAGAAGAATAAAGATACAATGAGGTGAGGAGGCAGAGGGAGTGCAACAGTAGCCAAATTACTAAGCTTTATTATTATTATAATGTCGGCCGGCTAGTTTTGGAGGATCAAAACCGTTTTGCATTCAGGCGCAAATTGGCTAACAGTTACAATGATAAGAGACATTAATTACTCGCTAAATTAGTTGTAAGGAATTCCCTCTACCACACTAAGCTT
>NC_142936.1:72402583-72405083 GCF_046866305.1 Octopus bimaculoides | reverse complement strand
TATTCATATATATATATATGCACATGTATATATATGCACATGTACATATACATACATACATATATATATATATATATATATAGATAGATAGATAGATAGAGAGAGAGAGAGAGAGAGAGAGAGAGAGAGAGAGAGAGAGAGAGAGAGATACATGTGTATATTGTGTATATATATGCATACATACATTCATCTATATTGTGTGCGGACGAGAGGGAGAGAGAAAATTTGTGGAGTGACAAAAAAATTGCGCCAAACGAAAGTAATAACAACAACAGCAACCACAGAAATAAGAGCGCGAACGACAACAATTTGTGTCTTAATTAGATTGTTTTATTTATTCAACTTTAATTAAAGTGACACGTCATCCAATATTTGTTTTTAAACCACATTAATTGTTCACAGGCCGCCATATTGTTGGAATCTAAATTATTTCTAAAAATTAGTTCAAGCTGGGCGATCAGGCAAAAAAATGCTTATTTATTAATGAATCATGTAAAAGGACCGCTTTAATCTGCTAGGTAGGCTAAATCGGTAGAGCGTTCGGCAAAATAACGCGCAGCATATAGTTATGGGAAATATTATTTATTATATTTACTAGTTTCAATCATTAGACCGCGATCATGCAATCATGTAACCACACAAGGACGATTGACGTAATACATCACCCGATGTTATATTACTCCCTGGTGGCGAGCTGGCAGAATCGTTAACACAGCCGGGAAACTGCTAAGCGGCATTTCGCCTCTGTCTTCGCGTTCTGAGTTCAGAGTCTGCCGAGATCGATTTTACCTTTCATCCTTCCGATCTCGATAGAATAAGTAGCAGTTGAACAACACTGGCTCGATGAAATCTATTTAACCCCTCACCCCGAAATTGCTTATCTTGTGCCTAAATTTGAAACCAATATCACTGCCGTGGTGAACCGTTGGACTCTACACGTTCTTTCCATTCTCTCTCTGTTTATTTCCTCTTATTCCTTTCTGCTGAAGAGCGCAGGCTCGAACTGTAAAAGACCCTTTCATTTTTCCCGAGCGTCAAACTAATACACTTGCTTGTTGTTCATACACCTGTCTTCGTCTTTTGCTTTTCTATAAATTTCAACTAAACATAACTCTACACGATTATATCTTATCTAAAGCTATGCCATACGACACTAAATATTCAGTCCAGGAAGACCAGGCCATTCACACATCAGCTGCCAATTTCTTTGCTGTTCTCATAAATATTATTTCATACTTGTTGACGAAGCAGAACGAGACAGAAACACATACGTCCTGTGGCATAACGACACTACTAACACCCCAAAGCAGAACGTGTATTTACACATGTCTCCCCGGACTATTATTGCAACACAGATCTTATTATGGCCAATTACAATCAAACGTGCTAAGCGAATTAACGATTACACACACAAACTCACACACACATTCACACACACATAAACACACATGCGCGCGCGCGCACACACACACACACACACAACCACATGCATCGCTCACTGTTCTTACTCTTGGTTATTGATTTCAAGTCTCAATTTAAACAGGTGCTAGTACTAATTATACATATGTATGTTTGCATGCATGTATATATGTATATATGTATGTATGTATGCATGTATATGTGTATGTATGTATGTATGTATGTATATACATACATACATACATACATACATACATACATACATATATATATATACATATATATATATGTATGTATTCATGCATGGACATGCATACATATATATATATATATATATATATATATATATATATGTAAACATGTATATATGTATGCATCTATGCATATATATGTATACATATATACACCCATATATATATATATATATATATATATATGCATAATACAAAACGCATGCATACAAATGCACACACATGCACACATACACACACACGATAATGTTTATAGTTGTTTGTCAGGAATAAATAAAAATGCGTTTAATGTTCAATGTTTAATGCTTATAAGGTGAAATGAATATCTGAAAAAGTTGTGATTGAATCCTATTTACATTTCATTTAAGTATAATATTGTTATGAAAGCCGTGTGTCATACTGTTCATTGTCTTGGTTAAGATATATAATAACCTTTGTCCTCCCTTGTTTTATTACAAACAACAAGGGTTACTTTGTAGCACCGCCTCTACCAGTCATCATCATCATCATCATCATCATCATCAGCATCATCATGATCATCATCATCAACAACAACAGCAGCAGCAAATTTACACCAGTGCTGTCAGCTCTCCGTCGTTACTCTATCTCACTACTTTTGTTTCTGTCTCTATCCATCTACCTCAAACTTGTGTATTTATGTCTGTATACATACATGTATATGACTTCGGATTCAGTTCCATTGCGTGTCACCTTGGCTAAGCGTTTTCTTGGGCCGACCAAAGCCTTGTGTGTGGAATTTGAACTCAGAACGTAGCAGCAGACGAAATACCGCTAAGTATTTCGCCTAGCGTGCTAGCGTTTCTGCCAGC
>NC_142936.1:72385083-72392583 GCF_046866305.1 Octopus bimaculoides | reverse complement strand
TTTAAAGTCAGTTACTTATCCCATCGCTCTCTTTTGCTAAACAGCTAAGCTATGGGTCGTAGACAAATCAACACCGATTGTCCAGCGGGAGATGAGGAAAAGTACAAACACGAAAACACACATAAACAAAACACACACATTTACATACATATATGTGTAAATATGTGTGTGTGTGTGTGTGTGTGTGTGTGTGTGTGTGTGTGTGTGTGTGTGTGTATGTATGCGAAAACATATACGTATATATACACAGAAGGCGGTGAGCTGGCAGAAAAACATTCCTTTATGAGAATAAAAACGTTAAGGCATGACCAGAGGGTGGCTTATCTACTATTTCTAGCAACATTTATTAGTAACGTGGTTCCTTGAGTGTATTTTGCAATATGGCAGCCTGTGCATATTGTTTGTTTGTCATTTGGTTTTTGGGTTTTTCGGATATCACGGAGAAAAAAGGAGTAAGGATAAATTTCTTCTATATAAGCAGCGGAAGCACTGTAGGGTCCACGAGTGAATCTTCTGATATGCAGAGCAATATCCGCTTTCTGCGTCGCTAAGGCAACTACGAGCCGTATTTCAGCATTTAATCTAGAAGGAGAGAAGGGTGCGGGGAGATATTATTTCCGATTATTTTCCATTTGTAGATAAGCACTATGTCCATGAATTCTTGTGACACGGAAGCAGATTGATATCATTATTTCATTGTTTTATTTTCCCTTTTATTTTGCTTTTCCTCATCCGTTTTTTATGTAATTCCCCAACACTTTATCGTAATGTATCATCCGTCTCTCATCCGTTGCTCAGTGGCAAATAAAGAAATCATTACAATTATTGTTGCTATTGTTATTGTTATTATTATTATTGTCGTCGTCGTCGTCATCATCATCCTCATCATTATTATTATCATTAAGGCAACGGGGTGGCACAATCGTTAGCATTCTGAACAAATTGCTTGACAGCATTTTGTCCATCTTTATGTTCTCAGTTCAAATTCCGCCTAGATCTACTTTGCCTTTCATCCTTTCGGGGTCGATAAAATAAGTACCAGTTGATCACTGGGATCAATGTAATTGACTAGTCCTCTCACGCTAAATTTCAGGCCTTGTACCTATAGTAGAAAGGATTATTATTACCTCCACCTTAGCGAAGGCAGAGGTATTGTTTCAGTCGTGTTTGTTTGTCCTTGGACAAGGTATCTCAAGAACCGCTGGATGGATTCGGGTGAAACTTTCTGTGTCTCGCCGGCCTGTTCCACAGCCTTCCCCAAAATTCTTTACTTTCTTCTGCATTTGGAATCAGATCAGGGTGTTGGCCACCCTCTATTTCCATCCATGTTTCCAGAGGTGGACTATTCAAACCCGAAAGAATTCCTTTCAGCACATGGCTATGATGCTCCCCAACTACTACTGCTCGTGATCAGAGATGCACATATCGCCAATCACTAAGGGACATGCTCAACTGGTTAAGGTCAAACAACAGACAAGCAAATCTGTAGTACTGAGCAGAATATTTACTGTAGCAAATCTTTTATACCAAGATAAAACAATGTACGTGATAACACCTCCAATCAGTTAAGATCAGAATCCATGAGAGCCACTGCCTGGTACTGCATCAGGGCATTTATTATTATTATTATTATTATTATTATTATTATTATTATTATTATTATTATTTTATGTTTGACTTTTGTTTTGCATTTGTACAAGTTGGATCCAGGTCTCACCCAGAGACCTCAAGAGACAACAAGTTAGAAGTTCATGTAGGTGTTATGCTTAGGGTACCATATATTTGTATTTGTACAGTTTTGTTCAAGTGAATGTTTAAGAAACCATAAGAAAATTATGTGTTTGCTTTAAAATTTGAGATCACATAGACAGTATTTTACGTAGGATATGGGCAGTTCCCATGAGCACTATCTTTTGAACTTCAGCCATTTTGGGGTTTCCTGGAATCTGATCTAGGTAGTAATCAGCCCGTTTCGCTGTCATTATTATTATTATTATTATTATTATTATTATTATTATTATTATTATTATTATTATTATTATTATTTTAGAAGGCGAGCTGGCTGAATAATTAGCACACGGAGCGGCGTTATGTCCGTCTTTACTTTCTGAGTTCAAATTCCGGTGAGATCAACTTTGTCTTTCATCCTTTCGGGGTCGATAAAATAAGTACCAGTTGAGTACTAGGGTCGCTATAATTCACTATCCCCGACTCCAAATTTCAGGCTTTGTGCCTATTATAGAAAGGATTATTATTATTATTATCATTACTACAACAACTAGGAGGAGGAGGAGGGTAGGAGGAAGGGAGGAAGAAGAGGTGAAGGAGTGTTTTATAGGGTTGCTGTAGTAGTTGTTGTTGTCTTAAGCCGTAATCACATTTTCCAGCGGTTCAATGTCACTTTGTTGGTCAATAAATAGCTCTTAATATGAAGTGTACTTTAAAAACGACACTTATCGGAGGGTGTAGTTCTGAAGTAAAAAAGCACGCGTGACTTCCGGCAACCCAGCGTCCTCTTATAACTTTTAATACGCTTTTGTTTCAGAAATAGTTTCCGTTTTTTTTTTGTTTTTTTTTTTGTATAAATGCATGGATGTACATAGATGTATATTTGAGTGCTTGTAAGTACCCACGTATGTACAGGCATGTATCTACGTACGTACGACTGTCTGTCTCCCTGCATATATATAAATGATAAACTGAATATTAATTTAATTAACATCAATTTAAAACCAATGGCCCAGCATATAAAAAATCTGAAAATTCAGAAAAATTGTATGACATGCGTATAAGAAGGGATGACCACTAAGTGGACATCCGATATGGTAGAAAGAGGTCATCAACGACCCAACCACAAAGACAAATAATGTACTCTGCCCTACATGTTCTTGTTTTTGCTGAATTTTTTCTGAAGAACATTATTTTTCTTTGTGGTTGGGTCGTTGATGACCTCTTTCTTGCATATCGGATGTCCACTTAGTGGTCATTCTTTCTTATACGCATATATATATATATATATATATATATATATATATATATATATATGAGAGAGAGGAGGAGAAGAGGAATTAAAAAAAAAACTCCATGTGTGCTATTTAAAAACAACGCCCATCCAACACGCATGGAGTTTGGTTTTTTAACTGCTCTTCTTCCATCTCTCTCTTTCTCTCTCTCTCTCTCTCTCTCTCTCTCTCTCTCTCTCTCTCTCTCTATATATATATATATATATATATATATATATATATATATATATATATATATATATATATATATGTGTGTGTGTGTGTGTGTGTATACTGTCTATCTACTCGTCATTTCGAGCATTCAACGTTAATATGCATCTTCAAAGACAGTTGCTCCCATAGATTCCAAAATAAAATTTGGGATTTATGGAGAGTCAAAGTTTGAGAACAAAAGCAGGACAGTGGAGACGTACAAGGAAAGCGAACGAAAACAACCTTGGAGGGTCATTAGACCAGAACGAGAGGAAAATAGTGAACGCTGGGAGAAATATCTTTTTCTGAAAAGAGAAAAGAAAGAGAAAGTAAACGTCCAGTCCTTAGAACGTCATGCAGGAAAAGAAAGATGGTCACGTGAGGGAAAGAATGATGGACGATGGTCACGTGTGAACAAAGAGAGAGAGAGAGAGAGAGAGAGAGAGAGAGAGAGAGAGAGAGAGAGAGAGAGAGAGAGAAAATAGAAAGACAGGGAGAGAGAGAGACAGATAGAAAGCGGTGAAGGGGGAGAAAAAGGGAATTAGAGAAGGATGGAGAAGAAAACAGTATAGTCATACATACATACATACGTGCATACATACATACATACATACATACATACATACATACATACATACATACATACATACATACATACATACGTACATATGTTTCCCCAGTATAAACTGATAGTTTCTATTTGTTTCATGTGGTGGAGTCTGGAGTTTCGGTGGTGGTTTCTTTTTGCAGAATGTATATTATTAAAGACTTGAATAATATAGTTTTAGTTTGTCCATTCACTTCGTTACCATATATTTGAACAAATTCCAAAAACTCGACTGAAAAACAACTTTTGGCGGCCATTGTATACTCGCGCGCGCGTTTGTGTGTGTTCATCGCCACCAATACTACCAATATATATAGAATGCATATAAGCATACATGTGCCTGCGCAGACCTAAATCACACACACACACACACACACACACACACACACACACACACACACACACACACACACTCACAGAAGCAGATACCTGAATCTTATGAAGACCGAGTAAAGCGGTCAGCGAGCGAACGGTAGGCAATCAGTTCGTTTGTAATGTTTAATTACAAAGGTGTTAACTAACTCGTTAAAACGATCCATTTACCTAAGTCACTCGGTACTTTCCAAATCAGATACATTTCGCAGTCAACGCTTGATGTTGGTGTTGGTGGTGGTGGCGGTGGTGCTGTTGTTGTTGTTGTTGTTGTTGGTGGTGGTGGTGGTGGTGGTGGTGGTGGTGGTGGTGGTGGTAGTCTTGGTGTTGGTGGCGGTGTTGATTGTTTTCCCATTGCTTATCTTTCTCTGTTTTTTTTTCTTTTTTTACTTCGTTCCTTCGGTCTCCGGTAACACCTCTGTCTACGAACCCCAATGACTGGTGATGAGTTGTGCCGGATACATGCACCACATAACCAGAATGGCCGGATCAGTATTATAAAATACTGATAGTGTTAGAAAGATCGCTTTGCTAAACCTACCGAGATCGCTTTCACCAGGCTAGATAAGCCTGTATTTCGGTTGTTTATATGTTAGATATATTTATGATCTTTCGGTGGGATTATAGTTGTTTTTTTATCTTTTCTTTTTCGAGGGAGGGATTTCAGTTTGATTTGTTTTGTTAGTTTTTGTAAATCTATTAAGATTCTTGATATAAAATTCTTTCAAATTTTCGGGAGACGGGTTAAATCGATTACGTCCAGGCCAGTGCACAACTGGTACTCATTTCATCGACCCCGAATGGATGAAGGGCAAAGTCAATCTTGTCGGAATTTGAACTCAGAACTTTGAGAACCAGAAGAAATGCTGCTAAGCATTTTGTCCGGCGCGGCAAAGATTCTGCCAGCTCACCGCTTAATTCTTAATATCTCTTGGTTTCAAAGTTTGGCACAAGGCCAGCACTTTTAAGGGAAAGGGTAAGTCAGTTGCATCGACCCTAGTGCTCAACTGGTTCTTATTTCATCGACCCCGAAAGGGAAAAGACAACCGCGGCGATATTGAAACTCAGAACGTAAAGTCCGAAGAAATGCTGCTAAGTGTGTTCATCACTTTTTCAATCTACGAAGAAATTAGTTAAATTTACCTTTTATATATCTATCACATATATATTTACCATATATTCTTTTATTCTTTCACTTGTTTCAATCATTTCACTGCGGCCATACTGGAGCACCCCAGTGCTTATTCTATCGGTCTCTTTTGTCGAACCGCCAAGTTACGGGGAAGTTAACACACCAACATCGGTTGTCAAGCGATGGTGTGGGGACAAACACAGACATGCACACAAATAAATAAATATATATATATATATATATATATATATATATATATATATATATATATATATATATATATATATATATATATATATATGTATGTATGTATATATATATATATATATATATATATATATATATATATATACGACGGGCTTCTTTCAATTTCCGTCTACCAATCCACTCACAAGGCTCGAGGCTATAGCAGACGACACTTGCCCAAGGAGCCACGCGGTGGAACTGAACCCGGAACCATGTGGTTGGTAAGCAAGCTACTTTATTTCATTTAATTGGCTATAAAAGCCGTACATAGAGGTAGTAGCTGCGGGCTGGACAAAGACACAATGATGATGGCATGAAAGAAATGGTTGGTGGGAGAAGCAAACAACTCCCGCCGATTGTTGCATTCTCGAAAACATTGTTCTCTTTTTTTTAACAACAAAACAAAATGAGGTATTGAACCTCTTACCTCGGTTCAAAAATGGACGAAATCGTCCTTACAAATTGAGGCGCTGGGCCTCTTACCAAAAAATACAAATAATACAAATTCAAATTGGGGTACCAAGGCCTCTTATCTTTCCTCCCTGACCAGACTATATGCCGCCCGCAGGCAATCCTGCAGTATCAAGTCGGGGCTCCAAAAGGCAAACCTATATTGGTGCTTGCGAAAGGAGGCCATCACCCTGAACATTTCCTCCTCCGTTATGACCTCCACAGTTACCTGAGGAGGCCAATCTGGGTCTTCAGTCCAGGAGAGGACCCCCTCCTTCTGGTCCTCTAGCTTCGTCAGAAAGCTCTGTACCGCTCCTCTCTTATGAAAGAGGATAAAAAAATCATCCTTCATCACACTGGGAGGGGTCACAGTTTCCTCCAACGAGGTTTCAGGACATGCCGGCAGTGTACTACTAACCACCGGCATGTTTCGGTCTTATTAAGCCTCATTAGCGAATTATGGGTCTTTACTGTATGAAGACTTAATAGTAAAGTGTGAGCTAACATAATGTAGTAAGAAATTCTAATCAAAATTACACTTTTAGTGATGAGAACAGCCAATATGCAAATGAGGTTTTTCTAGTCAAGAGAAGAGCAAGAGGGTATTCTATTGAAATGAAAAGGTAAGTACCTTCCCCTCCTTATTCTCACTGTCTACAACTGTTACTACCCTCCTATCCCTGCCTCATTCTCAACCATTGATATTACATCTATACAATTACAACAAATAATTCACATCCTCTACCATAACCTAATAGTTCTTCTCTATCTCCTCCTATTTCTTCTACTTCCTCTCTCAACAATTCTCAAAATTTACTATGCTATAATTCTCTTTTGTCGCCGATGTATAAATGCCTTTGTTTCCAACGTCAATGTTACCAGTCAGGTGGTTGATAATGTTAGAAGCATACTTTTGTCATTGTGAATAATATCAGTTAAACGGACATCGGTTCAATAATCATAATTTGTATGTATGTCGCTTACGTAAAATTGATTCGTACCGAAAATAAAATAACAATACATTGTTCCTGAGACTAATATTAGAGTATTATAGTATTGTTGTAATTGATAGTTAAACGGTATTATTGTTACTGATAATATATATTCATTGCAAATACACAAATGTAAAATTTGCTTAATTTAATCTAATTTTAATTTAATGAATATTTTAACCTTGTAAATTTGTATTCGTTTCATAATTTTGTATAGACACCATGAAATGTGAAAACCAGAAAAATTATATTTATTGAATGTATGCAACTTTTTCCGATACGACTCTTTGTAGTTCATTGTTATTCGCATGATCACACAACCTTACATGGAATTATTTTCCTTTCGTAATACACTCTCTTCTCCGTGCCTCATTATTTACTTCAACTACTGTTCCTTCTCCTATACAAGTACAACAAATCATTCATCTCCTCTACCATCGGCTGCTACTGTTACTACTTTTCCATCTCCAAAATAATCTGTCATAT
>NC_142936.1:72375083-72380083 GCF_046866305.1 Octopus bimaculoides | reverse complement strand
GACGACAGACAACGACAGCAGCAGAGGCGGAAACAGGGATGTCGACGACGACAGCGGCACCTTGGCAGCAACGGGGACACGGTGATGATGATGATGTACTAGATGATGATGATGATGAGGAGGAGGAGGAGGAGGAGGAGGAGGAGGAGGAGGTGGTGGTGGTGGTGGTGGTGGTGGTGGTGGTGGTGGTGGTGGTGGTGGTGGTGGTGGTGGTGGTGGTGGTGGTGGCGGCGGCGGGGGAGGAGATGAGGACGGGAGGAGGGGAGGAGGGGAGGAGGGGAGGAGGGGAGGAGGGGAGGAGGGGAGGAGGGGAGGGGTGGAGGAGGAGAGGAGGTGGAGGAGGAGAGGAGGTGGAGGAGGAGAGGAGGTGGAGGAGAAGAGGAGGTGGAGGAGAAGAGGAGGTGGAGGAGGAGAGGAGGACGGGAGGAGGAGGAGAGGAGGACGGGAGGAGGACGGGAGGAGGACGGGAGGAGGAGGGGAGAAGGACGGGAGAAGGACGGGAGGAGGGCGGGAGAAGGACGGGAGAAGGACGGGAGGAGGGCGGGAGGAGGACGGGAGGAGGACGGAAGGGGAAGAATGAGAGGAAGTAGAGGAGGAGAGGAGGTGGAGGAGGTGGAGGAGGAGAGGAGGTGGAAGAGGAGAGGAGGTGGAGGAGGAGAGGAGGTGAAGGGGAGAGGAGGGGAGGAGGGGGGGCGAGGAGAGGAGGAGGGGAGGAGGAGGGGAGGAGGAGGGGAGGAGGAGGGGAGGAGGAGGGGCGGGGGAGGGGGAGGGGGAGGGGCGGAGGGGATGTGGAGGAGGGGAGGAGGGGAGGAGGGGAGGGGAGGGGAGGGGAGGAGAAGAGGAGGAGGGGATGGGGAGGGGCGGAGGGGATGTGGAGGAGGAGAGGAGGGGAAGAGGAGAGGAGGGGGATGAGGAGGAGGAGGTGGTGGAGGAGGAGGTGGTGGAGGAGGAGGTGGAAGAAGAGGAGGAGGAGGTGGAGGAGGAGAGGAGGTGGAGGTGGAGGAGGAGAGGAGGTGGAGGAGGAGGAGAGGAGGTGGAGGAGGAGGAGAGGAGGTGGAGGAGGAGGAGAGGAGGTGGAGGAGGAGGAGAGGAGGTGGAGGAGGAGGAGAGGAGGTGGAGGAGGAGGAGAGGAGGTGGAGGAGGAGAATGAGGATGTTTAAGAGGATGAGAAGGACGACGACGAAGATGGTAATGACAACGACGGCAACGAAAAAAATCGACAGGGGACAACAGCTGGAGCAGCGACATGTTGCTGTCTTTGTTGTTGCTGCTGCTGTTGTTCCTACTGTTGCTGCTTCTTGTAGTGGTGGCGGTGGTGGTGGTGGTGGTGGTGGTGGTGGTGGTGGTAGTGAATTCACGAAGCTAAAACATTCGGATTGCCTTCCTCCCATACACTCATGAACTCCCTCGAGGTGGTAACCACTTAACTTTGTTATGTGACGCATTGATCCATAAGACAGTGAGGAGTATGTCAACTTTAGACAGCTGTAAGCTCGGACACCATTAACATTCGTTGAGAAGAAAAAGAAAAAGGGGAAAATGAAAAAAAAAATTTGTAATGATAATAATAATAATCCTTTTCTACTAAAGGCACAAGGCCTGAAATTTGGGGGGAGGTGAGTAGTTGATTACATCGACACCAGTGTTTCACTGGTACTTAATTTATCAACCCCGAAAAGATGAAAGGCAAAGTCGACCTTGGCGGGATTTGAACTCAGAACATAACGATGGGCGAAATGCCGCTAAGCATTGCGCCCGCTGTGCTAACGATTCTGTCAGCTCGCCGCCTTTGCTTTGTAATAAACCTTTCTACTATAGGTACAAGGCCTGAAATTTGGGGGAGGGGATTAGTCGATTACATCGACCCCAGTATTTCACTGGTACATAATTTATCGAACCCGAAAAGATGAAAGGCAAAGTCGACCTCGGCGGAATTTGATCTCAGAATGTAGCGACGGGCGAAATGTCGTTAGGCATTTTGCTAACGATTCTGCCAGCTCGTCACTTTTGTAATAATAATAATAATGGTTTCAAATTTTGCCACAAGAGCAACCGTTTTGACGGAGGGGATGTGTCGATTACATCGACCCCAGTGTTCAACTGGTATTTAATTTATTGGCCCTGAAAGGATGAAAAGTAAAGTCGACATCGGCGGAATTTGAACTCAGAATGTTGCGGCAGACGAAATACCTCTAAGCATTTCGCAAATCTACTCCAGGACTCATTCTTTGTAAGCGTAGTACTTATTCTATCGGTCTTTTTTGCCTAACTGCTAAGTTACGAGGACGTCAACACACCAACATCGGTTGTCAAGCGATGGGGGGGGGACAAGCACAGACACGGAAATATATATATTTATATATATACGACGGTCTTCTTTCAGTTTTCGTCCACCAAGTTCACTCACAAGGCTTTCGTCGGCCCGAGGCTACAGTAGAAAACACTTGGTGGAGATACCACGCAGTGGGACTGAACCTGGAACAGTGTGGTTGATAAGCAAGCTACCTACCACACAGCCGCTCCTATATATATATATATATATATATATATATATATATATATATATATATATATATATATATATATATATATATATATATATATATATATATATAAAGCGTATATTGTTGTTAAATGGTCGAAATACGAGAGTAGAAAAACAACCAACAACTGATGAAGGGTCGTTCTTTATGTTGTTTCTCTTGTTTTTCATTTGTCTTTCGTTGCTCGAAAAAATAGTTATTATTCCATGTACTCGTACTTCGTATTTTTTGTTGTACATGTTTCATGACCTCCTGTGTCCACAAATGCATATATGTATATATATATATATATATATATATATATATATATATATATATATATATATATATATATATATATATATGTATATGTATATATGTATATATATATATATATATATATATATATATATATATATATATATATATATATATATATATATATATATATATATATATATACGTATAGATGTATGTGCACATACGTATGTACATATAAATATATATGTATATATATTATTTGTATTATATATATATATATATATATATATATATATATATATATATATATACAATGCTTCCAGAACACCATTGAATTTCACTTTCTCACATTCTCTTATATTAGAATTAATCGCTTCTCCTTCGAATTCAAACGATCTAGAAAAGAATTCTAAAATGTGTAACGTAGATTCAATAGTCCTTAACTATGTTCTATAGCAGTGATAAAAGCCTAATTACAATACATAAATAGAATGCTGCTCAGTTAGAATCGAAAATATTAGCTTAGAAGATGCTAGAAATTCGTTCGGGTGACATCAACGAGAGAGAGAACATGGCTGCTTTATCATTGCAATTCAGGCGAATATAAAAACGTCACTTCTGGAATACAGTAAATATCTCAGTAACAGTGTCTATATTTATCTCCTGACACTTGCTCAGGTGACTTTAACAACACGTAAATATTGCAGCTAATGATTTCTAGCGGAGTTGGATGGGAGATGCTGAACCAAACTCTAGGTTGATGGACTAGTTGCTATCAAGTATAATAATTCTTTAGCCTGGGTTCAAATCCTCGTTGCAGCTGAATTTTACTTTCAGCTCTTCGTTTAATAACGTTGACACTAATTGTATTGAGGATAAATTCTTGTCAAAAAAATGTCGTTATCTTCATATTTTAGTTGTTTTAGTCATTGAAATGCGAACAAGCTGGGACACCGCCTTGAAGAAATAGTTGAAGAAATCGACCCCGATATTTATTTTTGAAAATCTGGTACTTTTTCTATCGATCTTGTCCTTCGAGACGCTAGTCTCCAGGTACGTACACAAATCAACACTGGCTGCATAGAGGTGTAGTGGGGGGGGGGACACATACAGACATAAAGACACACACACACACACACACACATACGTACATAGTATGGCAGTATGGCCAGAAACCTTTCAGCAGTACCTCGTATACATACACATACACGAGGAGAGTTCTGAAAAGTTCTTGGCTTTAAGGGTGTCGCGAAAGACTTGATTGGAGGCTCAAGCTTCCGAATTCTTTTGCAAGATTTAGAAAAACTGAAACACAGCTGCAATAAGTCTGTGAGTATGAGGGAAATAGATAGAATAAAATCATAATTAATTGATCCTCCTGTATTCTCTTTTACACAAACCCAGGAACTTTTTAGCAGCCCTTCGTATAGTAAAGCATGATCAAAATTAAACTGGGTCAAAACTCTGAGCTCTCTGCATTGTGTGTGTGTGTGTGTGTCTGTGTCTATGTATGTGCAGGCAGTTATCTGCACTTTATGGGTGGGGAGGCACTATCAATGCTTTTAGTTTCTTTGTTCTTTGTTATTGGCAGGTCGTAATATGATATTAGTCATGGAGACACTGAAGGTGGTTTTCGTACTTTTCGTTTCTATCAATGTTATTGATACGCACCTTTTCCTGTCGAAGTCAAAATTGAAATCAAAACTGGAGTATAATCCGTTCTATATCACCACCATCATCATCATCAGCAGCAACAGCAGCTTCGTGATCGTTGCCGTCGCCGCTATCAAGGCCGTCGCGATCGTCGCCATCGTTGTGGTCGTCGTCATCCTCATCAGCGGGCGTCGTTTTCAATGTCATCGGAGCAATTGTAACGAAATCATCACCATCACTACCACCATCGTCATCATTAGATTATCATCATCACCGCCATCGTTGTAGTCGTTGTCGCCGTCATCATCATTATCATCATCTTCATCGCCGTCATCGTTGTGACCGTCGTCGTCGTCATCATCATCATCATCACCATCAACATCAACATCCTCAATTACTGATTATACATTTATCATGCAATACTTAATATAAAACTTAAGAGTTGATTTTCATCGTCTGCCTAATGAACTACCACACACTCTAATTACATCTCTAATTTAAAACTAAACATCTCTAAATCCTAAACACGCACCTTAAATTTTTTATTGCGGTTATGGGGAGTTT
>NC_142936.1:72367583-72370083 GCF_046866305.1 Octopus bimaculoides | reverse complement strand
TTCCGCCTGTGCTTCGCTTTTTCTTTCCTTTCTTCTGATGAACAACCAACAACACAAGACGTTATAACACGCTCTTTTTCCATTGACGCATTAAACAAATACCATATTTATCAACTGCTGTAGCATGATATGGTTATTTTTACACTATTTGTTGTTGTTGGCACTCCGTCGCTTACGACGTCGAGGGTTCCAGTTGATCCGATCAACGGAACAGCCTGCTCGTGAAATTAACGTGCAAGTGGCTGAGCACTCCACAGACACGTGTATCCTTAACGTAATTCTCGGGGATATTCAGCGTGACACAGTGTGACAAGGCTGACCCTTTGAATTACAGGCACAACAGAAACAGGAAGTAAGAGCAAGAGAAAGTTGTGGTGAAAGAGTACAGCAGGGTTCGCCACCATCCCCTGCCGGAGCCTTGTGGAGCTTTAGGTGCTTTCGCTCAATAAACACTCACAACGCCCAGTCTGGGAATCGAAACCGCGATCCTATGACCGCAAGTCCGCTATCCTAACCACTGGGCCATTGCATATATACGCATATATACGCATATATACGCATATATACGCATATATACGCATATAAACGCAAACATATATGTTTGTGAACACAAACACACACACACACACACACACATGCACATTGACGCACAGTGTAAATTCCATTTTGTGAATTTTAACGTATGTAGGATTTCTCCTCTTATTTTCTTATCTAATTTTGCTTCCTGGTGAATAGTAGATCATTTTGCTTTAGCTCTATGTTGTAAATGCATAGTAAACACACAGAAACGTGTGGTAATAGTATATTCAATGTGACAGCAAGAGTCCTGGATTTTGCGATTTTCAGTTTTACAGTCAAAATTATTTATTCTATTGGCCATACTTAATTTCTTCTTCGGTTTACATGATTGCGGTGCGTTACTGAAAAGGAAGTTTCCAGTTTTGATGTTGCAGTATATCAGTGTAAGCTTGTTGGAGGTACTGAAAAACAATTTATGATAGACCACAAAACAAAATTAGATGGAAAATACTACAGGAGAATACTACTAACATACTTTATAAAATTCCTCATAAAAAAATAGATTCATTATGGAAGGCATACACATATTGCAATGTAATGCCCAAATCAACACGCAAACCATACAGACATACAAACATCAACGTTGAGTAGCTATAGGTACAGACATGCATACATACGAACATACATACATACAAGCTTACATAAGTACGTACATGCATACATACATTCATATATACATATATATGTACAAACACACTCACATGCGTATGTATGAATATATATATATATATATATATATATATATATATATATATATATATATATATATATATATACATATGTACATATATGTGTATATATACATATACGTATATATATATGGATAAAGATATGCATATGTACAAATATATAAATATATATATACATACACATACACTTATATATGTATATATATATATATATATATATATATATATATATATATATATATATATATATATGAGTTTCTATACATATAAGTATATATATATGTATACATGTATATAGGTATGTATATATGTTTATATATGTATATATATATATATATATATATATATATATATATATATATATATATATACTAGCAGGAATACCCGGCTTTGCCCGGGTTAAAGAGAATAATGAAATCTAAAAACGCCGTCTAGACTACGCAACCCTCAACTGTTAGTAGCTACGATGCCATATTTCTACATTAATAACTCTCCAATCCATGCCAGCATGGAACATAGACATTAAGTGGAATGCCAGTCTCTCATCTAGGAGGGCCTTGAAATTAATGTTACCAACTGGGGACTATGTGTGTCGCAGTGATAATAAAAAGACCCAAAGGAGGTCTGCAACGAAATAATTTTACTCAATACTTTGCAAGTGAATCAGTGGAGGCAAAGATGCGTCTCATTTACTTGACAATTTATGCACCACATTGCAGAAATCACAATGTAAGTATATCTGAAAGGGTAGTCTTACACTGTTGTACCGTTGAATTACAAATAATGCTCAACTGTTATGTTCGGGTTAAAATTTCATCAACATCAAAAATATATGAATTTTCATGGGAGTTATGGCCGTTATACATAGAATATAATTTCCAAATTTCATAAAGATCCGTTCAGTACTTTTGACGTAGTTTTGGATAAGAAAACAAATGACTAATGTGTGTGTTTGTGTGCATGTGTTTGTGTGTGATGGGTGTATATATGTATAGCTATCTGTATGCATGTATATATATGTATATATGTGTACATATTACATGTACATCTATATATATATATATATATATATATACATCTACACATATGTATACATATACATGTATGCATATAGATCTATATCTATATATATATATACGTATATCTATGCATATACGTGTACATATACATGTATATGTATACATATACATCTCTTTCTCTCTCTTTCTCTCTTTCTCTCTCTCTGAAAGTAT
>NC_142936.1:72352583-72362583 GCF_046866305.1 Octopus bimaculoides | reverse complement strand
AAATGACTGAAACAAGTAAGAGAGTATTTCCTAATGAGCAAAAAGGATATAAACGTGGGTTCTATGGTTGTAAAGATCAGATACTCATCAATAAGATGACCTTGGAAGATTATCACAATCGACACAAAAACTTGTCGATAGCCTGGATAGATTATAAAAAAGCTTTTGATAGTCTACTACATAGCTGGATTAAAAAATATATATATATATAGCAAATAGATAACAAGGAAATCCAGTTATCAATGCATTACGGCCGTTTCAAGCGACTCCATTTAATCGCTCGATAAAAACATTACATCAATTTGAAAGAAACCGCTCTCCTCAGACGCATATATATATATATACATATATATATATATATATATATATATATATATATATATATATATATATATATATATATATATATAAGGTTTTTAAACTTTTAAATTTTCAAAACTTTTAAATATTCATAAATCGATATATCGAATTTGACGTCTCTGTCTCTTTTGAATATGAAAATTTAAAAGTTTAAAAACCTTATAATATAAATATAAACTGTGAGAACGACCCTTAAGGAATCTAGTTAATGATCTCCTAAGGTAAGTTCTTATGCTATATTGGTAACGGTTGCTACATCCTCTGGAAAAATTATTATATATATATATATATATATATACATACATATATATATATATATATATATATACATAGACATATACATACCTATACATATGTATCTATATACGCACACATATGTGTGTATATATCTATGAATGTGTGTTACTTTTTGTATTTGTCACCAGCCTGTGTTGGTTTGTTTACGCTCCCTTAACTTAGCGGTTCAACAAAAAGACTCGAAAGAATAAGGAGGGAAGCGGGGCGATTTGTTCGACTGAACCAGGGATGGGGGACCTTTTTGTGCATGAAAGTCACCCTACAATTCATCATCCCTCATAGAAACCGCATCGAACAAATTATTTTTCTCCTTTTTTTTTAGTTATTTCATCCTCTAAGTAATTTATTAGTAATCTAATAAAAGAAAGACAGGTGTGTAGAAATTGAAAGCATAACTTTTCAAATATCTTATTCAAGTACTTTTATACAAATAATAAGTAAATAAATAATATCGAAAGGAAGACATTTTCAAATATTTTATTTAAGTAAGTATACAGAAAATAAGTAAATGAATGATAATCTTATAAAAAAAAAGACAGCTTATGAACATCGAGAAGATAACATTTTCAAATATTTAATTTAGGTACTTTTTATATAAATTAATGACTTCTTTGAATTTGCTTTTTTTTTTTTTTTTGAGAAAGCATTTTGATATCAGGCTCTAACATAGTGGTTCTTAGTTTCAATAGGTCCTCCAAATGCTCATCTGTCGATTGCGTTCTCAGCGAATTCTTGATTTGCGTCAAGTACGAGAATGTGGTTTCACGACAGTGTGTTGAAGAGAAACAGGAAATTAGTCGGCGTGCATGTTCACGAAAACGAGGATTTTCTACCGCATTTTTCCAAATTTCGATCGGATTTTCCCTCTTGTCAAACAGAGATTTCAGAATATTATCTTCAGATAATTCAATAAGATCCCTTTGTAACTCTTCGGGAAAGGTTCAGAATGATGTTATGTTTTTCAAAATCCTTGAATCTTTTATCATATTCTTCTATTAATGAGTCTAAAACTGACTCATATTCTTCAAAAGATTCATAGATATCTTCTTCATTTTCACTCATTACCTTCATAAGCTGAGAAAAGTGTTCTTCTGAAAGTTCTGATTGAGCCAAAAGGAACTTGAAGAACGACAATTTTTTTTAAATGCCCAAATTTTTTGCCACATATCATAAATACATTTATTTTTGCCTTGCAACGAAATGTTTAACTTATTTTGTTTTGACATCACATCACATACGAATGCGACATCTCTGTAAAAATTTGGATCTGATAAATCACAATGTTTGTTGTTTTCTTTGAAAAAGTCAATTATTTGCCTTCGTAAAGACAAAATTTTGACCAATACTTTCATTTGCGACAACCAACGTACTTTTTAGTGATAAGGCAAATCCACACTAATTACTTCGTCATCCATCATCAGCATATTTCGAATTGACGATGCTTCAGGGCATTTACTCGAATATAGTTTAAAATACTTATAACCTTCTGCAAAGTGTCATTTAAAATGGCAGATTTTTCACAGAGATTTTGCCGGTGTAAAATACAATGAAAAGAAATCAGTACATTTGATTCTTTGGTTACTCTTTTAAGATGTGCAACAAATCCTTCATTTTCAGCCATCATAGCTGGAGCACCATCCGTGCACATACTTACCAAATTAGTAAAATTTAGTCCTACTTTATGACATTGCTCTTTGAAGTTGTTAAAAATATCTATCTCTCGCATCCTTCCTAAAGCAAATAATTCTTCATATAATTGAAAATCATCAGTTATAGCACAAATGAAATACAATACTTGTGCTGAATCAGTGGAATCTGTCGATTCATCCAAAGCTACTGAGCAATATACATTTTCTTTTTGGATTATATTTTTCCAACAATTCTGTTACATTACAGGCCAATTCATGCTATCGATCTGTATTAGTCCTTCTTGAAAGAAGCACCTTTTTATATTTGTTGATTTTATCGGGATCTAAACATCCTACCACTTCTAAAATACATTCTTTTATGAGTTCTGCATCGCTGAATGGCTTACCTTTTTTTCCAAGCAAATATGCAATTTATAGCTGGCTTCTGCCTTGATGCAACACAGATTGGAAAAATTGTTTTTGCTCTTGTTTTCTATCTTTCAATTTCCACAATGCAATCTTTCGAGACTCAACCTCTAATATTGGCATATTTATTGTCTTTATGAAGAGCCTAATGTTGCTGTACATTGAATTTCTTAACCGTTACAATTGCGGTATCACAAAACAAGCAAGACATTTTGCCTCCATTATTTACTAAAAAATATTACAATTTCCATTCTTCATTGAAGATCCTGTTTTCTTCTTTCTAAGTTCGTTTTAATTTTTTTGACATAATTATGGGTTAAAAAGAATTGTATTTATTCTGAAAAACCATTTAAAAAATAAAAGTTTAATAATGTATTAGTAAAGCCGGCCACACACTGACCCAAATAAAACAGTCTTAGACAAGACATGATAAACTTGCATCCAAAACCATGTTTTTGGTTTTAACTTTAGCAATTGTTACTACCATCCGAGACTGAATAACATCTAGATTAGCTTTCATTTTTTTTCTGTGTTTAGTATTATTATTTATCATTACCTAATTGCTGCAGAAATAATATTAAATATTTATGGTTTCCTATCTCACAAAATAATGACAATTGTTGAAGTTGTGACTAAGATTCCAAGAACATGGTTTCGGGCGCTGATTGATAGTGTCTTGTCTAAGATCGTTTTGTCTCAAGCAGTGTGCAGTCGGCTTAACAGAGTAGCAATGAATACGATCACTGTATCACTTATCAAGTCTCAATGATAAAAAGAAAGTCTGTAAAATTAACGCAAGCACTGATGGACTTACAGTTTCAAATAAGGCTTATTACTAACTCAGTTTCACAAAACAATTCAGTATGAAGTTGACCACGACTATGCAATTACTAAGATCACAATGAAAAGGTGGACGAGACAGGAAGTCTTCGTGCATCATACGTGAAGTCACTTACTCCCACTAGGCTGGTGTAGCTGACAAGGAAATATTACCTTTATATACTTGTTGCTTTGAGTTTGAATTCATTGGGTTTAAAGAAAAATGCTTTCAATCTCTGGGAGTGACTTCATTAAACACAGTTAACTTTCCTTTCGTTTGTGTGTGTGTATGTGTGTGTGTGTGTGTGTGTGTGTGTGTGTGTGTGTGTGTGTGTTGCAAATTTAGGGTGTATAATGATTTTAGACAAAAAAATATTCAATGTCAAAAAAGAAAGAAAATATACCAATGGCCGCAGACGGAAGTCTGCAGGTTCCCCTTCTCTGGACTAAACCCTTCACTGCGTTGCCCCAGCATGGCCGCAGTCCGGAGACCGAAATAAGCATAGGATGAAAGATATAAATCAAATCAGCGTGGTTGTACCGGAATCTCTTTGATCGGTTCCATTAATTAGAAGCTTCTCTCTCTCTCTCCCTCTCTCTCTCTCTCTCTCTCTCTCTCTCTCTCTCTCTCTCTCTCTCTCTCTCTCTCTCTCTCTTTCTCTCTCTACTTTACTCTACGGCATCTGTCTTATAAATTTCATTTAGATATCAAATGTTATTTAAAGCTTGTTTGCATTTCCTTTTAGATTGGCTTCTCGTTTCTTGTTGTAAGCAAATTTAACTGAATCTTTTTAGGAAATGACTTCTTCTATTTCCCACGATAATCTAATATGTTGTCACGTGTCAGTTTTATGACTGCAGTCTTCCACGGAAGAAACGTGTCACAGAACGTGAATCTAAGCTCATTAATAATTAACTGTATGTATCTCTATGCGCGTCTGTGTGTGCGTGGAAATGTGTTCGCGTGTGCGTGAAAGTATGTGTGTGCGTATCTTTGTATTTCTGTGTTTCTATTTGTTTTCTTGGAATAGGGGTGGTATTTTAATGACTTAATAAGAAGAAAAGCAGCACACGTGACCCCCTCTGTTACTGGAGGTGAGAGGATAAGGATAAGAGCGAGTAAGTCATACTCAGAGCTGGGGACCAATCAGACCCGAATGCTTGTGACAGAGTAAACTCCCCTAAAGACACCCAAGTGTTCATATGACGGTATTAAATCAGGCAACTGGTTAATTCTACAACCCAAATACGGGAAAAGTTCTGCGGATGGGCTTCCGTATATTTTTCTGTCCACCATTCACTATGGAAGAAAACATTTTGTTCAAGGCACTTCGCAGTCGGATCAAATGTGGAATCATGTGATTGAAGAACGAACTCCATAAACACAAAGCTATGTCAGCGTGTATGTATTTTACTATGATGATTATCTAATAGCAATCCTGGGTTCAAATTTCACTGAAGTCAGCTTTGTCATTCCCTCTTCTGGAATCGATAAAATAAGGTGTCAGTTCAGCAGAAGAATCGATTCTTGATCCCAGTTACGATGTAAACCATGCATTCTTGCTTTTAATAAACGTTGGATAAATGACAGTGTAGGCGCGTGACCTAGTGGTTAGGGTGTTGGACTCACGATCGCTAGATCGTGGTTTCGGTTCCCAGATCGGGTGATGCGTTGGTTCCTGAGCAAAACACTTCATTTACCGTTGCTCTGTTGGATGGGGGAAGTGGCAGAATCGTTGGCACGTCGACAGAGATACTTTATGGTATATCTTCCGGCTCTCTACATTCTGAGTTCAAATCCCACCTGCCCCCAGAAGACAACAAGAAACCACTCCAGCAGTCATCCCAGGTCTAGCCATTATAGCCGAAGTCCCAGTAATCTACTGAACGGTGGTAGGGGAGGGTAGGGCCGTCTCTAGATCAGATAGAGAGTGCTGTAGAAAGTTCACATCCACAGGACCTGCCCATGGGCAGACCAGCGCTAGACTAGATCATAGATGATAGACTCAGTATCGGATTGATTCCAACTCACTGTAAAATGTAAACAGGTACACCAAGACATTTTGTAAGGAACGCAGCCACTTACGACATATAACTATGGCAGGTCATATGATTATGATACGTCATATGTCTATGATATGATGAACATACATGAAATGCAGAAATACCGTTTAAACGAAATCTACTAATTATGCCATACAACTAAGACAGGCCATATGATTATGATAAGTCATATGTCTGTGACATGATAAATATATAGGAAATATATCCTAAAAGGGTGCGACGAAATACGAAGCTCTAGGATCATTTCATATGATCATGTCATTGAATTGATATATTGCATGACTATGATATGGTAAATATAGCAATATCATATCCTAAAAGTACGCAACAAATGATTTTATACGAATATCTACTAATTATATTATATATCTATGCTAGGTCATATGATTATAATTTGTCATAAATTTGTGCTAAATCTATAAAATGCCATATCCTAAAATTGCTCAACTACAACGTTGTACACAATGGTCTGTTAATTAGGTCATAAGATTATGGTTATTACATGTCATAGAAATACGATATGATAAATATATCTTATAAATATTCTAAATGGAGGCAACTACACCGTATAAAATATTTTAAAAGAAGGTCTAAATATAATTATGTCATACGATTATGATGTGCCGGAAATATCAAATGTTTTTAATCAAAACGAAATAAATATTTATTTTTAATTTATAAATGTAAATATTATTATAAATTTAAATGTTTTTATTACCGCACTTAGTAGCTTGCGGAAGGTTATCTACAGCAAATGTGTACACAACTTGCGTACACATACATACACACTCACATGGGTATGTATATTTATGTGTGTCTGTCTGTGTACATACACACCTACATATGTAGAGAAATAAATAGATTGAGATAAATAGAGAGAGAGAGAGAGAGAGAGAGAGAGAGAGGTGCACGCACACGAGCACACACACATACACACACGCGCGCACACACACAGACCGAAGATTTTCGTACAAATATATCGATATTGGTATGAACACGTGAATTCATATAAATACATATACAGGCATACATGCATCCGTACACGCACACAGACGTGTGTATATGTGCGTGTATGTATATATGTATGTATATATATGGGTGTATATATATATATATATATATATATATATATATATATACATATATTCATATATATATATATACATATATACACATATATATATGCTCATATATATACATATATATATATGTATATACATACATACATATATATATGTGTGTATATATATATATATATATATATATATATTGATATATATATATACAGATATATATGTATATATATATATATATATATATAGAGAGAGAGAGAGAGAGAGAGAGAGAGAGAGAGAGAGAGAGACATACATACATATATATATATATACTGACACTTCCACCCACAAGTAGATATATTTCTATATATGAAAATAATATAAATATATTGAGAAAAACAGAGAGAGAGAGAGGTGGGGAAGAGAAATACACACACACACACGCACACTTCATTCTATAAAAAGAAATTTTAAAATTGGTGAAACAGGAAGAGAAATTAAGTCAAAAAAAGAAGCCGTTAAAATTATCGCGTGAGACGAGTGTGTCTTCTTTATCAACGTATTAGTGTTTCTTCTCATAATATACGTTTCGTACATGTTGATTCAAGTATCTATTTATAAACAGCAACTTTGCAGAAAGACAACCTACACACACACACTGTCTCTCTCTATCTATCTATCTCTCCCTCTCCCCATCTCTCTCTTTCTCTCTGTCTCTCTCTCTCTCTCTCTTTCTGTTACTATATAACTATATCTCTATCTGTTTCCCTGCACACACATATATTGTTAATATCAAACACACACACACACATACACATAGGTAAATATATATATAGAGAGAGGGGGGGGGAGATAGATAGATAGATAGATAGATACATACATACATACATACATACATATGTATGTATGTGTGTATATATATATATATATATATATATATTTGAAGAAAAGCAACAAAAGTGTATTAGGTTATAGCAGTACGTACGTTTCGTACAAACTTCATTTATTTATGTAGTGAGAACACCACATAAGATGTGCAATGAAAATGTACTCCTCAGCTGCATAATGGAAGCTCATTTCAGAAGGTCATTTTGTAAATGTGTGCAAATACAAGAGTAGGAGATGAAGAAATACCATCTTGACTGGGCTGTTAATCAACTGTTGATTCATCTCATTTTCAAAATATACTAAAATCTATGGACAGAATTTTTATTTTTTATTTTTATGAATGTTTGTTTGCAAATTGATGACCTTCCTTGTCTAGGAACCGCTGACAGCACAAAACAATCGATTTGCATACGTCAAGAAATAATTATTTCGATATCTGTGCAAAATCCACGTTCAATGGCTGCCCTCAATTTGTCGGCTGCTACCACTTTTGCACCGCAGAGTATCTTTTAAGTAGCCCGAAGGAAAAATCTAGTAGAGTGAAGTTCAGTAAACATGGTGCGTATTCTAACTATCTTTTTCGTCTAATCCCAGCCCACTGTTTGGCAAATTCTCTTTAAGCAGATGATTCGATTTGAAACTCTTGTCTCACGACTCCAGTCCCACTTCATGACACCTTGGATAAGTGTCTTCTACTATAGACTCGGGCCTACCAAAGCCTTGTGAGTGGATTTGGTAGACGGAAGCTGAAAGAAACCCATTGTGTGTGTGTGTGTTTGTGTGTATGTGTGTGTCTGTCTGTGTGTGCGCGCCCGCGTGTCTGTCTGTGTCTGTGTATGTCACCCACCACCACCATTTGACAACTGGTACTGGTGTATCTATGTCCCAGTAGCCTAGCTGTTCGACAAAGAAGACCGATGGAATAACTATCAGTCTTTCAGTACTGAGGTCGATTCTTTCGACTAAAATTCTTCAAAGTGATGTCCCAGCATGGACACTGTCTAATGATTGGAAAAAGCAAAAGAAAAGATATTATATATATATATACACACACATACATGCATATAAGCATATATATGCGTGCACAGACACACACTCATATATATATATATATATACATATATATATATATATATATATATATATATATATGATACGTTTGTGTATGGGCGTATGTGTGTGCGTGTATGTATGTGTGTGTGTGTATGCGCGCGCGTGCTTGCGTGTAAGTTACACGTGGTAGGGCGGTGGAGCTGGAAATACATGAATCTCACACAAGACTGCTTAATTTGTGTAACTGAGTTAATTATTCACTGAGAGTGGTGTGCAACTAATTAGAATTGTGTTGGGCTATGATCAATATCTATTTCAAATAAATACACGGAAGTATGATTCTCAAATACATCTTACAGAAAAACTTCCGTGCGCAATATCTATGTCTGTGTGTATATATATATATGGGTGTGTGTGTGTGTATATATATATATATATATATATATATATATATATATATATATATATATATATATATATATATATATATATATATATATATATATACATATATATATACATGTGTGTGCGCGATGGTGTGTATGTGTGTATGTGTGTGTATGTATGTATATATATAGATAAATATATGAGAACATTTTGTAAGCGTAGAGTGAGTCGGTTTTCTGCAGTAAATACATATACAATTACACACAGACACACAGACACACATACACACAGACACAGAGCACACACACACACACACAAACACGCACGCACACGCTCACATACACACACATACATATGTATGCTGTATGTATGTATGTATGTATGTATGTATATATATATATACATATATATATATATATATATATATATATATATATATATATATATATATATATATATATATATATATATATATATATATATATATTCATATATATATATATATATATATATATATATATATATATATATATATATATATATATATATATATATATATATATATATATATATATATATATATAAACATCATAGAACGATGTATGGTCCAAAACTAATTAAAGATGTATTCCACAAAGATAACACCCAAACCCTATCCAGGTCTGAACTCCTACAAGTCTGACTGGAAGTCAATTTGAAAACAGATACTTCAGTGAAAAGTCTCTAGATGCAAGACATTGAAAATGAAGCTTAAAGAATTCGTGTCAGTAATGCGAACCATATGCATTAAATTTGTCCCAGAGAGGAGAGCCATTACATCCAAAAGCATCATTCCCCGAGATACGGAGTCCTTATGAGACAGAGAATAAGGATCTCCAATCGCTTAAATAAGCAATTTAATGATAGCGAGAAATTTCTCTTCAAAGAAGCGCTTCCAGAGACCGAAAATAAACTCGGACTCTTCCATGAAAAGGAAAGGGTAGAATGAGAAACCAGGGAAGAGGAAAATATAAAAATTAATCC
>NC_142936.1:72342583-72345083 GCF_046866305.1 Octopus bimaculoides | reverse complement strand
CATCCATTAGTAATTTTATAATTCTTTTCAATTTCTTTACTAAGTAAATTCATGTAATGCTCCTTATCCAGTTTATAAATATTTCTAGTCTTGTCAGACTTGACGAAAATTCCCTTATCACTTTTCACTTGTTTGTTAACAGTATTAAGATATTTCAAATGCTGGTTCATGTATGACGATTTACGAAACTTAATATTTTTAACAATTGACCAAATATCTTCTTCAAACTTATCTAACTTATAATTATAAGGTGGGTTGTTTCTGGAACGAAACAATTTTTTAAACTTCAGTTCATTCTCAGGTAAATCCGTCATTTGTTCTTTTTTGTCAAAGAAAAACGCCTTCCAACGAATCCTGTAAATAAAAGAATGTGTCTTCCCGATAAGTTCTTTAATATATACGTTATTAGGTGGAACAATATATATATATATATATATATATATATATATATATATAAACCTGGCACTCCGTCGGTTACGTCGACAAGAGTCCCAGTTGATACGATTAACGGAACAGCCTGCTCGTGAAATTAACCTGCAAGTGGCTGAGCACTCTACAGACATGCGTACCCTTAACGTAGTTCTGAAGGAAATTCAGCGTGACACAGAATGCGAACAAGGCTGGCCCTTTTTGGAATACAGGTATTACTCATTTTTGCCAGATGAGTGGACTGGAGCAACGTGAATTAAAAAGTGTCTTGCTGAAGGACATAACGCGTCTACGGGAATTGAACTCACGACCTTACAATCGTGAGCCGAATACCCAAACCACTAAACCATATATATATATATATGTATATATATATATATATATATATATATATATATGTATATATATATATGTATATATATATATGTATATATATATATGTATATATATATATATGTATATATATATATATATATATATATATATATATATATATATATATATATATATATATATATATATATATATATATATATATATATATATATATATATATATATATATATATATATATATATATATATATATATATATATATATATATACATATATATATATATATATATATATATATATATATATATATATATATATATACATATATATATATATATATATATATATATATATATATATATATATATATATATATATATATATATATATATATATATAATCAGATGGAGCAATATCCGGCGAATATGGTGGGAGAAGCATCGTTTCCCATTCGAACTGCTCCAGCCTTTAGAATATCATCCTTGCTGTACGTGGCCGAACATTATCCTCATAGTCTTAAAACCAAAGATGGTCGTTTTGCTTCTAGCGCTGACTTAAGCTGCTTAAGCTGTTCGGTTGGAATGAGTTTAAAAGTTCAAAGTGAACTAAACCTTTCATAGCTCACCAAACAGATAACAACAACTTACGTGGGTGAAGACCTTCTTTATTCTAGGGATCCGGTGTTTCTCCTTTCCCTACCCACTGTCTTCAGCACATTTTTGTAGAGAACCCATTTCTTGTCACCAGTCACTATTCGGTCGAAAAAGTTTCATTCGTGAGATTTGACAGCAAAGAAGAGCACATATTCTCTCTCTGCGCGCGATTAGACTTGGAAAGTTTGTGAGGAACTCATTGACCCATTTTTCCGATGACGCGCAGGTGTCGAGGAATGGTTGAATGACCAAATCCAAGCCTCTTTACTAGTTCCTCAACAGTTACGATGGATGTAACTCCTAACATTTCTGACTTTTCTTACAATGGATGTAGATTTGTCTCCCTTTAATAAAGCTCCAAACGTAGTAGTCCATGGGATCCAGACGGTTTAGAAGCCACATATTTAGTTTTACCTGATCGTAAAGACTGTCTGACATCCATTCTTTGTTCAATCGGGATTTGTGAGAAGGCACAGAGTCTTGTTGAAACCTGTTTGGCTTTCCACTGCGTGCTTCATCCATCCAAGGCTCAACAATTGTGCATGAGTGGATCGAGAAGTTTGAAATGTTCAGACGAGCGTGAAGTACGAAGAGGTATCATGACGCTCATTAAACCTCCACCACTGACATGAAAATTCAACAAGTTCAAGAGATGGTTTTGGGAGAACCGACATGTGACCATCGGTGAGGTGGCATGTTCTCAACAAATTAGTCATGGTTCTGCATACGAAATCATCCACAAGTTTTGTTTCCGTAAAGCCTATACGATATGGATGCCAAGAGAGCTTACCGAAGCGCATAAGCGCTATTCGTGTGGAGATCTGGCAACGCTTACTCGACCGCTACAACAATAAAGGCGAAGCTTTTTTGAAGAGAATAGCCATAAAAGATGAGACCTAGGCACATCAGTTTGAGCCAGAATCCAAAAGCAGAATATATATATATCCATAGATGTATATACGTACGAGGTGGTATCAAAAAGTTCCCGGACTGGTTATGTTTAATAAAAAAAAACTTATTTATCTAAGTTTTAACATCATCTCCTTTGAAATAGTCGCCTTGCACAGCACTACACCAGCGTC
>NC_142936.1:72312583-72337583 GCF_046866305.1 Octopus bimaculoides | reverse complement strand
TATATATATATATATATATATATATATATATATATATATATATATATATATACATACCGTATTTTAACGTGTATAAGGAACCCCGTAATTTTAGGGACTTAAAATTTGAAAAAAAAAAGGTTTTGCAAGGGATTATAATACTATCCAAGTATAAGAAACTCCCATATTTTTTAAAGTTAATTTTTGACAAAAAAGGGTTCCTTATACACGTTAAAATTGAATATATTTTGTTGTTCGATTCATTAGAAAAGTTCATTGATGTGAATTTATTAGATTCATTAGAAAGTTCATTGATGTTAATTTATGTCGAGCAAATACATCAAACAGTTGGCGAGTGAACTCTGGTGGTTTTCTTGATAATAAACACTACGTGCTTTCCACAAAAGAATAAATTCCTGGTAACTTAGAATTCTGATTTCCTGTTATTGCTCTTCATTGATATTTTTATCTACTAACCCCGGAAGAATGAAAAGCGAAAAAGAAATTGACCTTGGTGAAGTTTGAACTCAGAGTGTAAAAAGATAGTGTTACCGAACGCTCTAACGACTGTGCTAATTGACCGCTTTTAACATAAATCGTAACGTGTAGTAGATAACCCATATGAATGTGTTTTCATTTTCTTTATAGTTCTATTGTTTCAAGTATGTATTGTTATAAAGCGTTTGTGTCGATTGGCGGAGAGCTGATAAAAATACCAAATTAAACAGACGACGTTTTTATCCTTTCCACAGAATCTACATTTTTTTTTAATACAATATTTCACGTTTCTATGAAGTCATTTAGTTTCGAAGTAGATCGAAAATGCAAAAATAACAAAAAATGCGTATTAAACATCCACACTAAACATACGAACAAAAGATTAGCGGCTGAGAAATCTGCGCAGGCATGGCTGTGTAGCTAAGATGTTTGCTATACAACCGTGTGGTTGCGGGTTTAATCACACGGTGTGTCGTGGCTGGCTTTGTGAGTCGTCGTCGTCATACATCGTTACGCCTTTTGCAGTGCGTTGATAATACTACAACGAAAGCCTTCCCGATTAGGCGTCAGTTCGCCCATCAGATAAAGCCTCAGCGTTGTTTCGTTCTGACTTTCTCATAATGTTTTTCTTGACAGAGAAGCGCTGGATCATCCATTAAGCAAGATAAACCACGTGTTTGGGGCATCAAGGGATCTGGGGAGCACCACAGAAATGGTAAATGGTTTACAGCACAAAAGAAGTCATTTTAAACTTGCTAAAGTAATATTCGAAGTGGTTTATATCAGGGGTTTTCAAACTGTGGTCCGCGGACCACAAGGGGCCCGCAAGGATAAGACAAGGGGTCCGTGGACAGCAAATACTTTTTTATGGGCGATTTGATTTTATATATGTTTTTTAATCGAGATCTTTTAATTGACAATAAACCTATTTGTTAAATACTGTCAAATAAATAAATGTAAAAATATATGTTATTTTAAGCAAATATTTATGTATAAATTTCATAAGCGTTTATAAGGGGGTCCCTAAGATAAAGCCTGAAATATAAAGGGGTCCGCAAATCAAAAAGTTTGAAAACCTCTGGTTTATACGATACGAAATAGAATTTTGAAGTGTTCATGGCATCATAGCGAAGATCTGACCAAAGACTTTACAACTAAAACAAAGCGGGAGAAAACTTTTCAAATGTAAATAAAGTGAAAGTATACAAAAATAAACATAGTTTTGTTAAACCAATTGAGAATATTGGGTATTACTTATCCCACATTCTTTAAGTTTTTTCATGTAGCTTATCGAGGGATCTTGCCTAGCCTTTCAGTTCAGCTGGTATAGGTCTTGATTAAGTGCAAAAGTCCGCTGGAATTTTCCTCGATAGTTTCATGACCTGCGGTAACTGACTCTGGATATTATCGTAGTTATGTACGTATAGTAATTTTCCCACGTGGTACGTAATTCACTGTTTGATTATTGCTACGATCTTTTCAATCAAGGTTGTTTCTTTGCATTCGCTTAAAGAAGATAACTATTTCTCTTACCAGACTTACATTAATGACAAAAGTGATAGGAGATAGTATTCATTACCCGGGATAATGAATGATCCTCTATGCCTATGTGTTTGAATCCGACATCATGTTTCTTTGTATGTATGTATGTATGTATGTATGTATGTATGTATGTATGTATGCATGCATGTATGTATGTATGTATGTATGCATGCATATATGAATGTATACATGTATGTATGCATGCATGTATGGACGGATGGACGAATGGATGGGTGCATGCATGCATTATGTATGCATATATGCATGTATGCATATATGTATGCAAGCATGTATGTATGCACGTATGCATATTAGCATGCATGCATGTATGCATGCATGTATTTATATATGCATGTATGCTTATATGCATGCATGCATGTAGTTCACAACGAAATAGTTACAGTCAGAATCAAAAGTGACTTGTGTGGATGTATATAGGCAGATATAGAGGTACGTTATGTATGTATGTATGTATGTATGTACATATATATATATATACATGCATACATACATATATGTATATATATATATACATACATATATATATATATATGAATATATACGCTTGTATGTAAGTATGCACATATATACACAAGGTACACGTGCTTATGCGCGTACGCATTATCTATATGTTTGTCTATGTGTGTGTGAGTGCTTGTGTGTACGTGTGCGTATGTGTGTATGTGTGCGCACGCGCGTGTGTGCATATCGTGTGTGAATTGTACAACGAAGCCCTTGAAGTCCTGAGCTAAACGTGACGGACACGCTAATGACTGAACGTGTCGACAGACGTAACTAACAACATTTAAGCAAGTTAAATATGATAGATAGATAGATAGATAGATAGATAGATAGATAGATAGATAGATAGATGGATAATGCGTACTTGCATAGATAGATAGCAAAAATAGAAGATAGAAAAACAGATTTTGTCGAGGGGAAAAGATCGAGAGAATGGAGCAGTAAAGATTTCTGTGAGGATTGATGTATTGAAAGACGCAGGTGTCGTTGAACACATACCCAACAGATTTTAACTCTTGTAATCTATGGCAAAAACTGGAACGACAGATGGCGATATAACCTAAAAGTGATCCACTCTGAAGCTGCTATTCCTAATGGTTCGGTTGATGCGTCAGTCAGATTTTCATTCACGCCTACGAAGGACTTTCTACTCCAGTACGTTCCACTGTCTTAAGAGATATCTAAGACTGCATTATCTCATGTGACCTACATTTACCTCTTCTTTTTTTCTCCGGGTTTATTTTTTTGTACGATTTGTTTGTTACATTTATCTGGCTCAATTAAAAAGTTACTGGGAGATAAAAGCACAGAAAGGTTGATAAAAATAAGATACAAAAAATGTTAAAGAAGTTATAAGAAATGTCATTGTAAAAAGTCACTGAAAAAAATAATCACAGAAAAAGTCACAGGATAAAGCTACAAGAAAAGTAACAGGGAAAAAAATCACATAAAAAGTGACAGGAAAAGTCATTGGAAAAAGTAAGGCGGTATGTCAATGGAAAAGATCTCAAGAAAAAGTCACTGAAAAAACTTATTGAAAAAGTCCCTGGAAAGAAATGGCAGACAAAAGTTACTGGAAAGAAATCGCAGACAAAAGTCACAGGAAAAGACACAAAAAATATGTCACATATAAAACGTCACAAGAGAAAATTTACAGAACAATGTCATTGAAATTGACTTGCCCACATTCTCGAAATTGCTGGTCTTGTGCCAAAATTTGAAACCAATATTACGTATGTTCTATAGTCGGCACGAAACCGACGGTAATATTTTGAATAGTTATGTCATAACCAGCAAACATACTGATTAACAATATACAAAAATATAATCACTCTATCAAGGATACTAAATGCGCTTCTGTTCTGATTTATGGAACGTGTTCTTGATAACATGATACACATTAATACTTTTCTTCTTGTTTTCTTTTTTTTTCATTTTTTTTATTTTTTTTATTCAGTTTCCTGCTAGTCTGGAGTTTTGCTTGTGCAAAGCTTGCCTGATGATCTGTGAACGTATCGGCGAAATTCCAGAGTAGCTAAAAAAAAGGACCCGATCGAAATATAAATAAACTCACACACACACATATGTGCATATGTATATGTACATACATACATACATACATATATATATATATATGTATGTATGTACAAATAAATACATGTGTATGCATATAGGCGCAGGTGTGGCTGTGTGGTAAGAATTTTGCTTCCCCACCACATGATTCTGAGTTCACTCTCACACGTGACACCTAGAGCAAGCGTCTGCTAAAAGCCTCGGGCCAACCAACGACTGGTGAGTGGATTTAGTGGACGGAAATTGAAAGACGCTTGTCGTATGTGTGTGTGTGTGTGTGTGTGTGTGTGTGTGTTTGTCCCCCACCATACCTACCACGGCTTGACAACTGGTGTTGGCATGTTGATGCCACCGTAACTTAGAGGTTCGGCAAAGAGACCGATGTAATAACTACCTATGTTGAAAAAATAGGTACTAATGTTGATTCATTCGACTAAAATTCCTCAAGGCGATACCCCAGCATGGTCGCAGTTAAATGACTGAAATAAGTAAAAGCATCAAATAATATACATATATATATATATATGTGTGTGTGTGTACACTTGCGCACCCACTATTATTTATAGGTTTTCCGTTACGAGTTTCACTGTTCAAGAAAATAATTATTTCACATATCTCGAAGTTTCTAAATAGTTATGACGTCAACAACAAACAATTCTTGCTGGTAAAGACAAAAGCTTTTAAAACGAGGAGTGGATATTTAGTGAATGCTTCGGTTCAGTGGTAGAACAACAGTCATAATCGCCGCAAATATGAGTTCGAGTCCCATAAACTGCCTTCGACAATTCCGAGCCAATGACTTTTTTAACTCAGTATTTACACGCTATCATTTATAACTTTATCTACTTCGAGTTTGTTTTTTTTTTTTGTCCCTAAAAAGAATTAATTTATATATTTCGATGTTCCTAAATTTCCATGACGTAAACAAGATATATTCATGCAGGTATATATATATATATATATATATATGTATGTATGTATGTATATACATTATATGTGTGTGTGTGTGTGTGTGCGTGTGTGTGCGTGTGTGTGTGTGTGTGCGTGCACATATATATATATACATATATATGTACATTAAAATGAGAATAAGAAAATAAATTCACAAAACTCTTTATTCACTACGATCATTTCGACCCATAGTTCACGCGTACATCGCACGGGAGATGCTGTGTGTGTGTGTGTGTGTGTGTGTGTGTGTGTGTGTGTGTGTGTGTGTGTGTGTGTGTGTGTGTGTGTGTGCTTGTGTGTGCGAGCGCGCGTATTTATATGTATGAGTATGCTAGATCATTTGTTTGTGAAATAACTGACTGGTTGCTTTTTTCATTGATAGTATGTTTTTATATGGCCTTCGTTTTATTTTACGGTATCTGACTATCGGTGTACAATATTGTGGTTGACTCGTGTACTTATTTTTATACGATATTTTATTTTTTCCTTTCGATTCTCTGTATAAATTATCTGATTATTTGTATGATTGGGTTCTGCATTTTGTATTTGTTCCTTGTATAGACGTGCAACACACCCCAACTACTAAAACAGATTGTTATACAAATAAGCGAAACGGTGAATAAAAAACGAGCCACTTTTTGTCAAGCACCTATGATACACCACATCTAAACCTATAATACATCTGATCCTATGATACACATCTGCACCTATGATACACCACAATTGTTTCTACTGCATTAGACACGCAGGATACCGGTGCACGACGAGTCGAAGCGATCGTAATGAGTGATGAATCTCGTAAATTTCCTTTTCTTTCTCTCATATGTTTATAAACCCTACGGACACAAAGGAAACACAGAAGTAATTCTAGTGGGATATACCTCCACAGTGTTGATGACATCAGATAGTCGAATACTGTAAACAGGCTTTTAACAACACACTATAAGATATATACCCATGGTAAATTGTGATATGGCTATTGTTCACAACAGAATATGTGCAACAGGTGGAAAGGTGTACTTCTTAGTTGGGGGATTGAAAAAGCAAGTCAAGAGAGTTCATAATGCCACACCTGTTTCTTCTGCCAGTCAACACAGCCGTGAATTATGTAATAAAATGTGTAAAACTTTCGCCGAGCTCAAGAGTCATACAACATTGACTCATTTCAATGATTCCTTCTAGCAATGGCTTTGCTATATATATATATATATATATATATATATATATATATATATATAAAATAACTGTAATTATATATTATTCTTTTTTATAATGGCTTCAATTAAAGCAACTAACCATAACAAATTTGTTTAGATCAGTCGCTTTAATTGAATCCTATATTATTATTATAAAAGAATAATATATAATTACAGTTATTATAAAATGACCTATATAGACGCTTTTCTCCGAAATTTAACAATCCTTGGGTTTGTTGGCAAATTAATTATATATATATATATATATATATATATATATATATATATATATATATATATATATATATATATATATATATATATATATATATATATATGAATTTATGTATATATACGAGGGATATTCATTAAAGATTTCCCCTGACCTACTGAAGGACTGCGATAAACGAAACAATGTAATCATTAATCCTCTACATCGCGTTATGCAGTTGTGAAGACCTTGTCTATAGAAGTCAGTAGGTTGCGTCTGGAGCCAAGACTTTACCCCGCAAATAAGTTCATCATCATCCAAAAACGTGCTTGCCCTTTAAAAAAGGGTTCATGGGTTGAAGGAGGTGGAAGTCAAATGGTGCGAGGCCGGAAGAGTAAGGATTTCCTAGCCGCAAGAGTATGCTTTCATCTGGGCAACATGCGTATTGTGAATGGGGGCGTTGTCTTGGAGGAGGTGGACTTCTTTGGTCAGCATGCCACGCCTCTCTGCTTTGATAGCGTCCAGCAATTTTTGCAGCAGAGAAGCATAATATTCCCCGCTAATTGTGGTGCCCTTTGCCAGAAAATCTGTCATCACTTCTCCGCGCTGATCCCAAAAGACTGTGAGCATCACCTTGTCTGCTGAGGATTGGACACGAGCCTTCTTTGGAGGTGGTGAATCATCATGCTTCCATTGCCTCGACTAGACTTTAGTCTCAGGATCATAGTGACGGACCCATGTTTCATCTTGTGTGATAAGTTTGCCGAAAAAGTCCTCGTTTTTTCTTGGCACATTACTAAAAGATCTTACGAGCAATTGACTCGTTCCTGCTTCTGAAAAGGTGTGAGCATCCGGGGAATGCATCGTGCAAACAACTTTCGCATGTGCAAATGGTTGTGAATGATATTTTCTACAGATCCTACACTTATCTTCACTTCTTGGACTAGTTGCCGAATAGTTATGCGGTGATTCTCCAAAATAGCGGCTTCCACTTTACGAACGCTGTTGTCATCAATGGCGGAATGTGGTCGTCCAGGAATAGGAGCAGTTTTCACCGATACCCGACCACGTTTGAACTGGTGATGCCAGTGCTTGACTATGTCCTATGATGGTGCATCGCCAACATAAACTTCTTTCATCTCATCGAAAGTCTCTTTGGTGTAGGACCTTTCAAGTATAAGAACCTGATCACTGATCTGCATTCGACTGTCTCCATTGTAACATTTTAGTCCACTTCAGCAGCCGTAAAAGACAAATGGATACTAGTGGAAAGCTGCAATTTACAATGTGACATGTAGAGACATGTATGCTTCTACCTGTTCAAGTTCCGTTTCCTGCAATAACTGGTAATCTTTAATGAACACCCCTCGTATATATATGTGTGTGTGGATGTACACACACATATACATATATATGTATGTATAATATAATATAGGATAAATTCTTTATAAGAATTTATCAAGTAGTCAGCGTGAAAAAACCTCATAATGAAAAAATAACGAAAAATTTCGTAATGAAAAGATTGTATATATGTATGTATGTATATATGTATGTATGTATATATGTATGTATGTATGTATATATACGTGTATCCATTATATATATATATATATGGTGTGTGTTTTTTATTTAAATTAAATATTACATAATAGCAGTTAACTAGTACATATTCAAGCTCTGGGAAAGTGAGCACACACAGTCGAAAAGAATAGTAAGCATTACAACGACGACGATGACGGAGTAGTAGTAGTAGTAGTAGTAGTAGTAGTAGTAGTAGTAGTAGTAGTAGTAGTAGTAGTAGTAGTAGTAGTAGTAGTAGTAGTTTCTTTTTATCAGACACAAAACTTGCTTTAATTTTTTTATAGATAGACAGATATATAGATAGATAGATAGATAGATAGATAGATAGATAGATAGATAGATAGATAGAGGGAGGGAGGGAGAGAGAGAGAGAGAGAGAGAGAGAGAGAGAGAGAGAGAGAGAGAGAGAGAGAGACGTTGTTAATATCATCAATACGCCACCGACATTTTAACATATTTCAAGTAATTTACTAACTATCCGAAATTAAATTCCATAGGATTCTTAGGTGCATAGGATCTAAAAATAGTAACGAACTTCCTTCTGTTTCAGGATACTGAGAAATACGCCATGACGCTCTATTTCCTGTCGATGGTTGTTTGGCATTGAAAGGAAAGACGGGAGCGGTGAAGGTATTGGATGATGGTGTTGAGAAATGAGAAAAAGAAAAAGAAAGAAACTAAATGACGACTTCCAATTTTCCAACATGTTCACGTACGTATTTTGTCTGATTCTCGTTACTTTTTATCAAATATTTGCGTCAATAGGCAAACGGGTAAAGGAAGAGATGTTGGAGAGGAATTTTGAAAATTGTCGTCGTTTACCTTATTATGATGACGGCGATGATGACGATGATGATGATGACGATGATGATGATGATGATGATGATGATGATGATGATGATGATGATGATGATGATGATTGTGGTGGTGGTGGTGGTGGTGGTTGTGATCATCATCATCATCATTTGCATCATTATTGTTGTCATCGTTATCGTCGAACCTCATGAGAAACATCAATGCCGTCGTCATCGTCATCGTCGTCATTGTCCACGCGGTCTTCATCATTGTCGTCGTCGTCGTAGTGATCATTATCACCATCATCATCACCATCATCATCAACGTTATCATCATTATCGTCGTCGTCGTCATCAGTATTATCAATGCCGTCGTCGTCGTCACCATCATCAACGTTGTCATCACCATCACCATCATCATCATCATCATCATTACCATCACCATCATCATCATCATCATCATCATCATCATCATCATCATCACCACCACCACCACCACCAGCAGCGTCATCGTCGTCATCATCATCATCATCATCATCATCATCATCATCATCATCATCGTCATCATCATCGTCATCATCATCATGATACTCATCAACATCATCATCATCATCATCGCCATCTCCTTTATCAATGTATTTATTTATTTATTTTCCTACCTTTCGACATCGATAACATAATGTGCCAATCATTTACCGACAGAGGTCACTGTAACGGATTAAGTCGTCTCCCTTCAAAGTTCCAATCCTGGTACCTAAATCACAAATCGTTGTTGTTATTCTTGTTGTTGTTGATGTTGCTGCTGCTGTTTCTGTTGGTGTTGTTGTTGTTGTTATTTAGCCAATGCCAAAATTAAAATGGAAATCATCATCATCATCATCATCATCATCGCTGTCGTCAACGTCGTCTTCTTCAGCGAGTGTAGCTATGTGTGTATTGTATAACGAAATTATTAAAGCCCAGAATCAAAAACGTGACATATATGTGTATGTATTTACAAATTATTTTATAATTATATACATAATTATAACAAGGGGTCAGCTTTATGCCTCTCCACGCACCGTTAGAAATAGACGCTAAGGTCCTTTTTACTACCTTAGGTATGTATAGATGTACATACGTACATCCTTACATATATTTTAGCAATGAATAGAACTATAAAGAACAACGTAGATGCTGCTTAGAAAGCATCTCGATGGCTCTGGTTAAAAAGAAGTGATAGGTAGTGGCCAGTAGAGCGCCGCTAGGGCACATGACTAGATTTGATTAAGCTAGATCAGGTCGCCGGGTGGAGGATGTATTGTGTAAGAACCGACGCAAACAGTAGTGAGCCCTTGTCCCTTTTTGTCCCATGAGGGAATAGCGTTTTAAAACAGAGCCTTACTCCCAAGATTAGTAAGACATACGGTACGCTGTTTTGCAGTGTACGGCAAAAAAAAAAAACATCCCATATTTCACACGGCCATTGATGAGCTGCTAATAAAGTTAGGCAAATGATAATGGGGTCTACATGTAGCTAATGTTCTATCGTTTGTTTCAATTATCCTTTTATAGTTATCACTTTGTGTTCTATAAGTGAGTAGTGTTTTCAAAAAGCATTGGTATATACATGAATTAATTATATGCCACTATAGGGTGGCGAACTGGCAGAATCGTTGGCACGCCAGACAAAATGCTTAGCGGCATTTGTTCCGGTTTCAGGTAGATTTTGCCTTTCATCCTTTCGAGGTCGATAAAACAAGTACCTAAAACAAGTACCACTTCAGCATTGGGGTCGGTGTAATCAACTTACCCCTCCCCCAAAATTGTGGTCTTGTGCCAAAATTTAAAACCAAAGTTTCAGGTGAAAGCTAAGGTAACGAGCTGGCAGAAACGTTAACTCACCTTCTGAGTTCAAATTCTGTCGAGGTCGACCAAGCCCTTTATCCTTTCGTGAATTTAAAATAAGTACCAGTTAAGTACTGAGGTCGATGTAATCGGCTTACTCGCATCCCGAAGTTGATGGCCTTGTGCCAAAATTTGAAACCAATCATATGGCATGCTATACTACAATATGCGGCAGAAAAATCTCCCATAGTTTACACGGTCATTGGTGTGGCGCTAGTGAGGTTAAGCTGATTACAATGCTGTCTCCATGTAGCAAATGTTTTACAGTGATAATTGTATTATTCGCCATCATAGATTGAACTGATGAACACTGTGCGTTTGCTGTTGAAATATTCATCCAAAATGTTGAGTCTGGGACGTTTTTTCTGTTTTTTTTTTTTTTTTTTTTTTTTTGGCTGTACTTCACGTAACCTTAAATAAATTGAGTTGTACTGGCCATCCATGGATGCAGCACAACGCTACCGAACATGGACGAAATGGCAGACTTATTTTAACCAACAAGCGAAGCGAACAACTTATCATATCGGCCATGTTCAACTAGCATTTACATGCTATCAAACTATGATAAACAAAATTATAAAATTGGCTTGAATTGGATAAACACTTAGAAAGAATACTTGTTTTCAGAGTCAGTGGCCTACATCATGTCGTCCCCCTTTTGGAGGTTTATAGGCGTATCTATGACATATCTCTTACATATCAACTTAAGGTCGTCTCATTCTCAAGCTGTTAGCAATATCCGTTTCATCTTTAGAACGGAGTAATTACTAAAACAAACACCCCTCCCTATCGCTTGCTGCTTATTTTTATCTTTAGGGTTTTTCACTTCTTAATTCTATTTTTGTTCTTTATTTTTTTTTTGTTTTTTGTTTTTGGTCTTGTGTATGTGTTTAACCCAGTTGTTAGGGCACTGTGTTTCAATGTATGCTTCCATCTTAAAGGTCCTACGATCTATCTACTTCGTACCAATCAAATCACAATTGTTACAGTTTCCAAACAAATTCGACGATCTCCATCTTTGTTTCTTTTTTCTTTCACTTTTAAACTCTATTATCTACATCCATTAATATCAACTTAACTTTTTTCTTAATCACACATGATTAAAGATAATGTTTCATTTGACCTAGGGCCGCTGCAAGTATGCTAATATCAATATTTGTATGCTCCTTGGGCAAGTGCCTCTATTATAGTCCCGGGCCGATCAATGCCTTGTGAGTGAATTTAGTACACAAAACTGAAAGAAGCCTGTCGTATGTGTGTGTGTGTGTGTGCGCGCGCGTGCATGTATATATATATATAAATATACATATATATATATAATATTATTACAAATTTGGGATTATATATATATATATATATATATATATTAATAAGAATAAACGCGAAATTTTGTCTGTCCGGGACCCCTGTAGTTCACTCTACATTTGCTCTACATAGACATATTCCTTTTTGGAATCAGGATGATCCCGGGATTGAAAGTTTGTCCTTTATTTGGTTCTTGAACATCGCTTGACAACCGTTGTTGGTTTGTTTACCTTCCCATAACTTAGCAGTTCAACAAAAGAACCCCGATAGACGAAGTACCAAATTTTTGAAAAGAAACTACTAAGTATTGTGGTCTATTACTTCGAATAAAATTCTTCAAGGTGGTGCTCCAGCATGGCCGTAGTCAAATGACTGAAGCAAGTAAAAGATAAAGGATAAAAGATATTGAAGATATCAGTCACATCAGATACCAGGAACGAACTTAGCCCTTACTTTACATGCAGCCAGGGTGAATAAGAATAACTGTTGTCATGTTTAATATCCTTAATAACTAAAAGGGGACAAGCTGGTAAGCTGGCAGAATCGTTGGCGCGCCGAACAAAATGCTTAGTGGCATTTCGACAGTTTCTACATTCTGAGTTCAAATTCCGCCAACGTCGTCTTTTCCTTTTTATTCTTTCGAGAGTAGATAAAACAAGTACCAGTTGAGCACTGGGGGTCGATCTTGCTGACTTTCCCCCGAAGTTACTGAACTTGTGCTAAAATGTGAAACCAATATCATTAATAACTAGAACTTTAGCCCGGGGAATGAACGTTTACCACTTTTGGTAATATCTGAGATACATACAGTAAGTATAATTCAACTTTTACAAAATTTCTTGGTGCTTATATAAAATATATTTATTACCTTAAGATGAAATTAGAATAAAATTATTGTTGTTTTAAAAGAGTTTCTATGGAATACAACGAAAGATTTTAAGTAAGGCTGTATTGCATAGAGTGTTAGCTAAAGCCTACAGATATATTCTTTATATTCTGTGTAACCAGTCGCATTAGCTATCACAGGTAATGCGTTATTAATCTCACTATCACTTACAAGACAACTTCGTTTTCAATCATACTGTGTTATCCACTGTGTTGCTAATCAGATGTTATCTATCACTAGCCAAGCAATACTGTCATTAGCCTGGTAACTACGTTACCAATTGCTAGCCTGACAATCGTGATAACATTACACTGTGTAACAAAATTTATATTTATTTATTCATTATTTTAATTTTTCGTTTTTGGTCAGTAAGTGTTATTTCTTATTTGCTTCTATCTAGAAATCAAAGGAAATGACTACTATTGCCTTCAAACTTTTCTTTTGCGACCTGGACATCAATGTTTCGAAACTGGCCAATTTTCCATTATATTTCACACAAATTTAGCGCTGAATTGTTGAATCAGAAATATCGTTATAGCAAATATTCCACTCAATACGACAGATTTGCTTGCCAGTTGCTTGATCTTAACCACTTGAGCGTATCCCTTAGTGGCTAACAATATGTGCATCTTTGTTGATAAGCAGGAGTAGTGGGAGAACATCATAACCATGTATTGAGAGGGATCCTCTGGGGTTTGAATAAATGTAACAAAAGCAAAGTTTGAAGGAAGTATTAGCCCTTTTTCAGGATTTCTAAGGGTAAGCAAATAGGAAATAACAGTTGGTAGCCAAGAACAGAAATCGTGTTTCCACAGTGTTATCTGTCACTAATAAGGTAACTAACTTACAAGAGACTATCACTTAACAGCAAACCGTGTTACCTTAAATTAACTAGTGTTAGCCAGGCTCACGGTGTTATCAATCACGCTATCACTTGTCCAGTAACAGCGTTACCAATTATGCTATCACTTTCCGGGCAACCACATTGCAATGTGTCTGCAGTTATAGTTCATACTTAGCAATAGATGCGAGTGTTTGATTTGCATTAGGGAGTTTGTTGCTAATTATTTGTTCCTGTCTCAAATTAGGGCTTAGACCGACTGGTAGGAAGTGCCTAGGGACGCCTTCTGCGTGAATAATCAATAGTAAAGTCGGCAAAGTGTATAAATTGTGAGCCAAGAAAGTTTTATTAATTAAAATTTCATTCTTTGTAATAAGAATAAATAATTCTCTAAATTACTAGCTTTAGTCAAAAAAAGCAAGGGTCACAACCGCGAATTTTTAATTAATTTAATTAATTAAAATTAATAAAAAATGTGCATGCAGAATGGGAGCGAGTCTGACCTTTTGTTGTATGAAAGAATTTTAAATTTTAGATGTTTATTTATAAGTGTAGCTGTAGTTTAATCAATCAATTTTATCAATCGATTTTATTGCTTCCTCTTTACTAAAATGGTATGGAATGGCTAAGCAGTAATTAATCTTTCAATGGATTTTAATGCCGATTGATTTTTAATACTTATTGACAGAAGGACACAAGTCTTGTAAGAGAATTGGTGAACTGTCAATCGAATTTTCCCGCCAATATAGCTGAGCGGTAAACGTTTTACTGACTCTCGACAAACGAGAGATAAAACATCTAACGGCGTTTGAGCTCAGCACATCGAGAAACAAACTCGGTTGCTCTCCGGGAGAGGTGAGGAACCGTTTCATAGTCGAAGGCTGTATTAACAAGACCACATTTCCAAAAGAAAAAGAAAGACAATTAAACTACTATGCCTATTATTTGAAAAAGAATGCTATGAGTTATTTCATAACTGATGTCTCCTTATAAGAAACCTATCCGTTTTTATGAAATATTTTACAACTTATAAAAATTCTTACAAAATTAAAAAGAAAAATACGCTGTTTTGCTATAACCATCACCACCGTATTTTTATTTATTTGTTTTATGTTTTTCGAAAACTTCTTCGGGCTTCCATGTTTAGAATATAACTCTTATTAATTATGAATATAGATAAAGAATTTTTGTTGGTTCTAAATATTCTCAATTAGGTAATAAAAAAAATAGGCAAGATATACATACACACATACACACACACACACACACACACTCTTTTACTTGTTTCAGTCATCTGATTGCGGCCATGCTGGAGCATATATATACAGGGTGTCCACAAAGTCTGGGTACGTGGAGTAAATAAAATCATGACATAAACAATCAAATATAAGAAATAATAATTTCTTAAAGTATGTGTTAATTCCCATGTGGGTACATGGAGTAAATAAAATCATAACATAAACAATTAAATGTAACAAATAATAATTTCTTAAAGTATGTGTTAATCTCCATGTACCCAGACTTTGTGGACACCCTGTATATTAACAGGTTGAATTAGCTCCTCTATGTTACTTTAAGTTTCGCAGATGTGAGAAAAAAAAACATGACCAGTTCCTCGGACATATGGGGATAAAGTTACTTTATGTAACATGAAGGACTATATCAGTCTGTGACTCAATAAATACAACACCAACTAAATGTATTTCGTTCGTTTGTTCAGTCAGCCGTATAATACATACCTGCGTGTGTGTGTGTGTGTGTGTATGTGTGTGTGTGTGTGTGTGTGTGTGTGTAGTATATGAAGATAGACCTAAGGTAAAATGAAATCAAGCAAAGTTTATTTCATGATAATGATTTCCCCCTCAAATTTTTTTTGTTTTTTTAGAAGTTCCCAACAAACTTTTTTGAAGGTTCACAAGTTCCCCGACTCTACCCTACACTTTCTATCAGCCGCTTTTTCATTCTGCCGTATAATAATGGCGATTTCTTAATTTTAGTCCTCACAAAATTGAAAGAAAGTGGGAGTAGACATTTGAATTCAATCTATTACTGAATATTTCTTTAGTCGGCAGAAATGTTAAAGAGTCGGGTAGAATGCTTCGTGTTATTTATTCCATGTGTCTGAGCTCGAATCCTGCCAAGCTTAACTTTACATTTCATTCTTTCACCATCAATAAAGAACCGAATCAGAGTGTTAGAGTAACAAAGCTGTTAGCGTATCGGCTCTTTACATTCTGATGGTACCAAACTGTTTTGGCGTTTATTTCTCTTAACCACACAGCCATATATAAGAATAGTTTTTAGCTAGACCTGCTTCAAATGTTTTGGTATTTTAGCTTTCGTAGAACTTATCAGTTTAAGATATTGTATTGCATCACAAACACATCATTTTGCTCTTGATAACAGAAGTCTTAAGTCCTCTGCTATTGCTTTTCGTTAATTAGTTATTATCGGCAACCTGATTTATTAAAGTTTTTTTCCTTTTTTATTTTTCTATGCTCAACCGTCCTCGATATTCCACTTTAACACCCTTGTAGCGCACTATTGCATTAATGCCAGCTTTTAAACCTGAATGTCCATAAAGAAATTTCTCACATGGCGAGAGAAGACTTACACGCATGGGCAACTACTAGTCTTCACTACCGTAACCGAAGGGAACCCTAAATTCTTATTCTGTTGCCAACTAAGCAAGGGAAAACATAATCAAGCCCTGCGAGATTGAACTCAGAATATAGAAGATACTTTGCCCGAGATGCCGCTTAACCACACAGCCATATATAAGAATAGTTTTTAGTTCGATCTACGTCAAAGGTTTCGTCTTTTTGCTTTCGTAGAACGTATCAGACTAAGATATTGTATTGCAGCACAAAAACGTTAATTTGCTCTTAATAGTAAAAGTCTTAAGACCTTTGCGATTGCAATTTTCGTTAATTAGTTATTATCAGCAACTGGATTCATTAAAGACTATTTCCTTCAAGTTTTTTTTCTTTCTTTTTTGTTTTTTTGTTGTTGCTAAATTTTTACAAATCATTTCGTTCTATGTTCTACCTTCCTCGATATACCATTTTAATATCCCTCTAGCTCACGATTGCATTAATACTAGCTTTTAAACCTGAATGTCAGTAAAGTAATTTTATCAAGTAAACCAATACTCCCATCTCAAATTCGTGTTGCTTACATTTTACGTTTACAGCAAAATTTTATAATGGGTTCCAGGCGAGGTTTCTTATTACTTGAAATCAAAATGTTTGAAGGTAATTAATGAAAAGGAGAGAAAAAATTGAAGCAAATGGTTGTAATATGTCCGGTTGCCGATAAAAACTAATCAATGAAGGCTTTCGCTATTAGGATGCAATACAATGTGGTACTCTGGGATGCAATACAATATTAATTTCAAATTTTGGCACAAGGCCAGCAATTTCGGGTGGAGGGCTAAGTTAATTACATCGATCCCAGTGCTCAACTGGTACTTATTTTATCGACCCCGAAAAGATGAAAGGCAAAGTCGACCTCGACGGAGTTTGGAGTCGAAACGTAAAGACGGGCCAATTGCCGCTAAGCATTTTGCCCGGCCCTCTAACAAACCTGTAAGCACGCCGCCTTCCGATGCAATACGATATTTCTTTCTTTATTTAACGGTATTTCGTCTGTCTTTACGTTCTGAGTTCAAATTCCGCCGTGGTCGACTTTGCCTTTCGCCCTTTCGATGTCGATAAATTAAGTACCAGTTGCGTACTGTGGTCGATCTAATCGACTGCCCCCTCCTCCAAAATTTCGGGCCTTATGCCTAGAGTAGAAAAGAATATTTATTTCTTTATTGCCCACATGTGACTTATTACAGAGAGGACAAACAAGGACAGACAAAGGGATTAAGTCGATTATATCGACCCCAATGCGTAACTGGTACTTATTTAATCGACCTCGAAATACCGCTAAGCACTTCACCCGGCGTGCTAACATTTCTTATTTCTTTACTGCCCACAAGGGGCTACACACAGAGGGGACAAACAAAGATAGACAAACGGATTAAGTCAATTATATCGATCCCAGTGCATAACTGGTACTTATTTAATCGACCCCGAAAGGATAAAAGGAAAAGTCGACCTTGGCGGAATTTGAACTCAGAACGTAACGGCATACGAAATACCGCCCGGCATGCTAACATTTCTGCCAGCTCGCCGCCTTCGTTGCAATACAATATTACAATATGTTAACTTTTATGTAAGCCAAAGACTGAAACCGTTGCGTTGAGGTGACTATAAACCGTTCTTCGATAGAATAAAATAAAAAATAAAGAACTGAATTTGTGACTTGACGCTTGTGTCACTTCTCAATGATAATCAGTGATACTGTTTTTTACTGTGAAGCATGGCAAATAATCAGCCGGGTAAATAGGTGAGTTTAGCTCCGAAATAGCTGCGTGTGATGTAATTAACCTACTACTTTAGGATTTTTCTTTTAAATTTTTGCTAACAAATTTGTTTGGTGACTTTCAACAAAATACAATAGGAGTCCATACACCGTGCAAAATGTGATGAGGTCATGGAATTCTCAAGATAAACTTTACATTTAAATAAATGCAGTTGAAATGTTTTTAAGATTAGCAAAAGTAACAATTTTATAAAACAAGGAGAGAAAAATAGAACTAAATTACAAAGGTATTAACCACAAACCAATTTGATTAAATCAATGAAAATTGCAGTTGTAAATTGTAATTGTATAAGATGAAATGTTTCTTTGTATTGTGTTGCATAAACATGTATAATCGTTTTGCCTGTATAGATGTGTTTATTGGTCACAGATTAAGGTTTCCGAAAACCAAAATATCACGTAAGTACGAATGAGTATACGTATATGTGCATATGCGTGTAGTTATCTCTCTGTCTCTCTGTTTGTCTCTGTCTCCATGTTTCTAACTCGCTCTCTCCTCCTCTCTCTCTCTAAACATATTTTCTATATATATCTATATGTATGTATGTACGCATACATATGTGTACGTATGCATAAGCATGTGTGTATGTATGCGTATGCATGTATGTGTATGTGTGTATGTATGCATATGCATGTATGTATGCATATACATGTATATATGTATATGTATGTACGCATGCATATATATGTATGTATGCATATATGTATGTATGCACATATATGTATGTATGCACATATATGTATGTATGCATATATATATGTATGTATGCATATATATATATATATATATATATATATATATATATATATATATATATATATATATATATGCATGTATGTATATATGTATGTAAGTGTACATAATATATATATGCATATAAGTACATATACAAATACGCACACACACACACACACACACGCACACACAAACAAACAAACACATATATATAGTCAGTTCGAGGAAATTATATCCTCATTATATAATCCAAGATATTCCACTGGTTAATCTGTATCATATAATGTAAAAGTCACTGGTATATGTTAGGGATTATTGTAATTATATATATTATAAATATTACAGGAAAGAAAGAAAATGGAGAAAAAATGGATGTATGAATAATCTATGTGTATGTTATGAAATGTTGGAAGTTTCTTGAAAATTCTCTTAAAAAACATAACAATACAAATAAATTGATTATAAGTTGTAAAGCTAAAAACATAAAGAACCTACATATATGTTTCTGTAGTATCCCCTAATTGATCAAAAATTCTAACCATTTGGTAAAATGCTAAGAAAAGTATCATATTCTAACTAAATGAGGTAGAACTTCTTCAGCGTTATTATGAACTTATTATTATTATTTAGGTTATTATTATGCACCCTTCAAAGGAAAAATAATAACCTAAGTTCTATTAGCTTATAATAACTCTGAAAAAGTTCTACCCTATATAGTTAGAATATAATACCTTTCTTAGCATTTAACTAAATGCTTAGAATTTCTGATCAACAAGAGGATACTACTGAAACATATATGTAGGTTCTTTTAGCTACATTTTTTTTAGTTTTACAAATTATAATCAATTTATTTGTATTGTCATGTTTTTTAAGAAATTTTTTTAACATTTTATAATATACAAATAAATAACTAGCGGTTCGATAGAAAGAGACCGATAGAATAAGTACTAAGCTCTAGAAAATAAGTCCTGGGGTTAATTTGTTTGACTAAAACCCGTCGAGGCGGCGCTCTAGCAAGGCCGCAGTCAAATGACTGAAACAAGTAAAAGGATACGTGCTATTGATTATCAACCAACCCTGTATGTAGAGACAGATGTGAGCGCCATGTCTTTTAATACAATATTTTTGTAGTTAGAAAATGAGATTTAAGACTGCGTTGAGATTTCTTCAGTGATTGAGTTATCCTCTCAGCTGTCAACAGAGACACTGCTTATAAATTCACTATTGTTAAAACCTTAGTAAATAAATTGGATTGACGAATTTGCATATATAATGCATTCCTGTTAATAAACTACCTGTGCACTGAGAGACTTTTGTTTCAAAACTAAACTGTACTATATGATATATCTATTGATTCATCATCAGCATCAGCATCAGCATCGTCATTATCATCGTCGTCGTTGTCGAGTCATCATCGACATCATCATCTGCCCGGACTCCATGTCTGTTTTGGCATGGTTTCTACGGCTGGATGCCCTTCCTACCGCCAGCCACTTTACGTAGTACACTGGGTGCTTTTACGCAACACCGGCACGGGTACTTTTACGTGGCACAAGCACCCATGAGCCCACGAGATTAGGATCACTCAGCTGAAGAGGGAAGCAGGGGATATACCAATATGCAAGGACAACCACGGTTTTACTTAGCTTGACATGTCTGCTCAAGTACAACAAACCGCCAGAAGTCTCTGTCCCTCGTCGTCCTCTCTGTGGGGCGCAACGTCTGAAGATCTTTTCTCACCAGTTCGTCCCACGCCTTCCTGGGTCTGCCCCATCCACATGTTTCCTCCACATTTAGAGAACAGCATGTCTTGGTGCAAATATCTTCATCCATATGCATTACTTGACCGTGCTAGTCTTAACTAAAAATAGCTGCTAAAATATATAAATCTATTTTTCTTTTTTTGAACTTTATGCATGCTCCAGCATGGTCGCGCTCCTTTGACTGGAACAAGTAAAAGAATGAAAGAATAATAAAAGAGTGTGTACCAAAGTACTTTTACTGCGCTAAAGAATGCCTTAAACAAATTTTTTTTAAAACTCAGAATTCCACCCCAAGCGAGCCCTGACAGTGCAGACATCTATTACAAAGCGTTGGAGATCCCGTCATTTTTAAGGCATTATGTAAGTCCATCCTTCCGTTTTTAAAACGGTTGGAATTGCGGTTTAATAGAAGATCTCATGTATTTCTAGCGGTGCAAACGACCACACACAGGTTCCCTTCATCAGCCTTAACAGTAAATAAGTGAAAGACAAAACGTATGGAAAACTATATATATATATATATACACACATACATACTGAAAGTAAGGGTGACCGAGGCAGACTGAGAGACACGGAGAGGAACAAAAGAGTTAATGAGACTAAACGTGTCTTTTTTTAGTACAGGAACCAACGAATGACTATACTATTTTTGCACTGAATGGTCGTGACAGACTCACTTACCCCGGAATACATTTACACAGCAATACGGAAAACCGACTAAATAGTAATTCGTACCGTCATTGTTTTGTTACTGATCGTCTTCTATGACGGTATTGTTAATTAAGGACTTTCTGTTCAACTAAGCAACAAATTAACGGATTGCCGCCATTTTAACACTGTTATTGATAAAGAAACTGCGATTGTTTGTTTGTTTCTTTGTTTCTTTTATTTGTTATTTGTTTGGATTATTTTTGTTCTTTCTGCTGCACTTAAAACAACATCCCCCTGTATCTTCCCTTTATGCGTGTGTGGATGTGTGTGTGAGTGTGCGTGCGTTAGTGTGTATGTGTGTGTCTGAATGTGTGTTTGTATATATATATGTGTGTGTGTGTGTGTGTGAGCGTGTATAGATTTAGGTATATATATACATAGATATATTTATGCATATATATGCACACACATATATATAGAGAGAGAGACGTATATATGTATGTACACACACACACACACTTATGCTCACAGATTTATATTGAGAAATATGTTTTATATATATATATATATATATATATATATATATATATATATATATTTACATATATATACATATATATATATATATGGGAGAATATACAAAAAATAACAACAGACGAGGACAGGTGGTGTAAATAACAAAAGTATATATTAGTATGACGCTCGGGAATACGGAAAGTCTTTGACGTTTCGAGCTACGCTCTTCAACAGAAAGAATACGGAGACAAGGAGAAAAACACGGAGAAAAAAAATTGAATAGTGTTCAGTCAACGGTCAATCATAATAATGGCCGATCATAACAATGACTGACCGGAAGTTAGAAATTCTTATTTAAAAAAGGATGATAAAGGAGGTTTACAAAAGTGGAAAAGTTCAAAAGTTTTTTAGACGTCGTGGTATATTGAAGCGATTTCCAATCAGAAGATGGGTCCAGTGTAAATCCGTGGGTAGGAGAGGTGCAGCCGGAGGGTATAAAGTTCAGAATCAAACAGTCCAGATCCAGAAGGAAAGAAGGTAGAATCCAAAAGTTGGTAGTGTGTGATGAGAGGAGACAGGATTAGCTGGTGCGACCACGTGAGCGTGTATTATATGTGGGAGAATATACAAAAAATAACAACAGACGAGGACAGGTGGTGTAAATAACAAAAGTATATATTAGTATGACGCTCGGGAATACGGAAAGTCTTTGACGTTTCGAGCTACGCTCTTCAACAGAAAGAATACGGAGACAAGGAGAAAAACACGGAGAAAAAAAATTGAATAGTGTTCAGTCAACGGTCAATCATAATAATGGCCGATCATAACAATGACTGACCGGAAGTTAGAAATTCTTATTTAAAAAAGGATGATAAAGGAGGTTTACAAAAGTGGAAAAGTTCAAAAGTTTTTTAGACGTCGTGGTATATTGAAGCGATTTCCAATCAGAAGATGGGTCCAGTGTAAATCCGTGGGTAGGAGAGGTGCAGCCGGAGGGTATAAAGTTCAGAATCAAACAGTCCAGATCCAGAAGGAAAGAAGGTAGAATCCAAAAGTTGGTAGTGTGTGATGAGAGGAGACAGGATTAGCTGGTGCGACCACGTGAGCGTGTATTATATGTGGGAGAATATACAAAAAATAACAACAGACGAGGACAGGTGGTGTAAATAACAAAAGTATATATTAGTATGACGCTCGGGAATACGGAAAGTCTTTGACGTTTCGAGCTATATATTAACTAATCCTTCAGTTTATTTTTTAGGAATCCTGTAACTAATCTGTGTCTTCGTGTGTGTGTGTGTGTATGTGTGTGTGTGTGTGTGTGTGTGTGTGTGTGTGTGTGTGTGTGTGTGTGTGTGCATTCGCGCGTGCGTGTATATATATATATATATGTGTGTGTATATATATATGTGATGGCTGTCTGCTCTGAAACAAAACTTTGCCACTTCAAGCACAAATATAGCGTTAGCTCCTCAAGTGAGAACATGTATGACTTTTGAGCCAAAAAGACTCTCTTAAAAACTTTGTACAGATATTGCAAACGTGACTTAGTTCTGAATTTGTTATCTCGTTGTGTTTTTTGTGCATGTTTAGATGTCTCTTTTGACTTCCAGACGATTTACACACACACAGACACACACAAACACATTCACACACACATATATATATATATATATATATATATATATATATATATATATATGATTATATATATATATATATATATATATATATATATATATATATATATATATATATATATATAATATGGATGGATGGACACATCTACTACTACCTATCAATCTGTCTGTGTATCTATATATATATATAAATATATATATATATATATATATATATATATATATATATATATATATCGGTGCTCCGGCATGGCCGCGTGTAAAAGAATAAAAGAATATATTTACATCTGTGTGTGTATGTGTGTGTGTATTTGTGTGTATGTGTCTGTGTTGTCGTGGATCTTCGTCGTTTGACTACGAGGATTTAGTTATTCAGTCAACTAAATTACCTGCTCCATTTCAATGGCTGAACATGTTTAGACTTAGAGTGAATTCTCATGCAAAATAAACAGTGTGACAAGTGTCACCTTTCGAATTACAGATACCATAAACTTAACGGACTTTTATGCAGTTTTCGTCAACCCAATTCCAAGGCTGCAGAGTTACATTTACACAAAAATGCCACTCAGTAGGATCGAACCTACGACCACAAGCGAATATACAAGCCCATCTGTCTGCCTGTTTGTCTACCTGTCTGTCAGCTTTCAGCCTGTCTCTGTCTGTCCGTCTGTTTGTCTGTATGTATGTATGTATGTATGTATGTATGTATGTATGTACGTATGCATGTATGTATGCATGCGTGTATATATGTATGTACGCATCTATGTATGTATATATGCATGGATATGCTTCTCCCATAAGTATCTACTATGCAGCTAATGTATTCAAAATACCAGCATGTTCTAGTTTCCCTTATTCATTAAATTTTCTTGAGATCACGCGGCAGAACACGATTTCAACGAGATTTGACTACAATGTACAGCAGATCGAGAGACCCACCTTGATGCTGCCTCCCTCCCACATTCCCTCCCTTCTCTCCCTCCCTCCTCCTCTTAGTCTCTCGTTGCCTCGTACCACTGCACATGCCGTTTGACAAGGTAGAATATTATACAAACCGTATACATGTATAGAATATTATACAACCGTGCACATATACTCTTTTTTTTTTACTTGTTTTCAGTCATTTGACTGCACCGCCTTTAGTCGAGCAAATCTACCCCAGGACTTATTCTTTGTAAGCCTAGTACTTATTCTATCGGTCTCTTTTTGCCGAACCGCTAATGTTACGGGGACGTAAACACACCAGCATCGGTTGTCAAGCGATGGTGGGGGGGGGACAAACACAGACACACAAACACACATACATATATATACATATACATATAGACGAAAGGCTTCTTTCAGTTTCCGTCTACCAAATCCACTCACAAGGCTTTGGTCGGCCCGAGGCTATAGTAGAAGACACTTGCCCAAGGTGCCACGCAGTGGGACTGAACCCGGAACCATGTGGTTGGTAAGCAAGCTACTTACCACACAGCCAAATGAAAACTTGGAATGT
>NC_142936.1:72302583-72310083 GCF_046866305.1 Octopus bimaculoides | reverse complement strand
GGTTTAACAATTGTGGCACTCTTATTCAGCTTTATTGGACTCATGATGAATGGCTTTGGTTGACAGTTTTAGCAAGATGGTGGTTTGGTTCGGTGATCCCTTTCGCTGTCACAACTCGGTGGTTTTTACACACACTAGGTTTCACTATTGTACAGTTCCCTCTCTGTGAGCTTTGCCTCCCCTCCAGAATTATACGTACCAGAGCTGGATTTATCTTGGTTTGAGAAAGCCAGCATGATTCTATATACTGTAGTTTCGAAATATTAACCAATTCAGCTGTTCAAGTGACTGAAGCTCTAGCCATCTACGCTCCACTATGGAAATCAGAGAGATCACACATTTTAAGATATTTAAATGTAAATTTATGCAAGAAAAAAGAAAAGAAAAGTAGAGGGCTATACCATGAAATACAAGTAATTTATAATGCATATGAACGCACAGATAAAAGAATAGAGTGGCTATGAAGTTATCGTATTGCCAATAGAAAACTTGATAAATAAAAGTAACGTTTCCATTACGGTGTTCATCTTCCGTATTCCCGTATATATGCGTATGTTATATATTACACACACACACACACACACACAATGACAGATAGATAGATAGATAGATAGATAGATAGACACAGGCAGGTAGTTATGCCAAACTCTCGTAATAAGGGAGAAATAATTCTAACATTTTTTTCTTTTTTTATTGTTTTTGTTCTGTTTGGCTTTTCTTTGTTATCGGTTTTTCTCATTTTTCGTTACTGTTTCGTTTCCTCTTTGTATTTCGCCTATCTTTACGTTCTGAGTTCAAATTCCGCCGAGGTCGACTACGCCTTTCATCCTTTCGGGGTCGATTAAATAAGTTCCAGTTACGCACTGGGGTCGATGTAATTAACTTGAACCCTTAGTCTGTCTTTGTTTGTCCCCTCTATGTTTAGCCCTCTGTGGGTAACAAATAACTAAATAAATATCAGTTATTTTCAAGGTGGCGAGCTGGCAGAAACGTTAGCACACCGGGCGAAATGCTTATCGGCATTTTGTCTGTCTTTACGTTCTGAGTTCAAATTCCGCCGACGTCGACTTTGCGTTTCATCCTTTCGGAGTCGCTAAATCAGTTGCCTACTGTATCGATCTAATCGACTGGCCCTCTCCCCCAAAATTTCGGGCCTTGTGCTTAGAGTAGAAAAGAATATCAGTTTTTCTCATACTTGTATTCTTTTGCTTGTTTTAGTCATTGGACTGCGGCCATGTTGGGGCACTATACCGAAAACTTTAGTCGAACAAACTGAACCTAGTCTTTATTTAGAGTTTCTGATGCTTATTCTATCGGTCAGCCCGAGGCTGTAGCAGAAGGTACCGCGCAGTAGGATTGAACACGAAAGCACATATGGCTGTGAAGCAAACTTTTAACTACGCAGCTATGACTGCGCCTATCTAGCTATCTTTCATTCTTCTTCTTCATTTTTCTTTCTTTCTTTCTTCGTTTTCGTCTCCACATTCTGCATTTTACATTCTTTTTTTCTTTTTTTCTTCTTCTTCTTCTTCTTCTTCTTCTTCTTCTCCTTCTTCTTCTTCTTCTTCTTCTTCTCCTTCTTCTTCTTCTTCTTCTTCTTCTTCTTCTTCTTCTTCTTTCTTCGACTCCTCCTTTTCCTTCATTCTTTATTCTTGTCCTTCATTCTTCTTTCTTTCCTTATTCGTCTTCGTTTTCTTTTCCTTCATCATTTGTCATTCTTATTCTTCATTCTTCGTCTCCTTCTCCTTCATTTTTCATTCTTCTCTTTCACTTTCTCCTTCACCTCCTTCTTCTCCCCCTCCTTCTCCTCCTTCTTCTCCTCCTTCTTTTCCTCCTCCTTCTTTACAACTTTACAATCACCCATACTTACCCTCACCAACTTCATTAACTTCATTATCAATTTACGGACGATAAATTGCTCTTTCTGTTCTTCTTTTCTTTTCAAGAGAAATCAACATTGTGGTAATATTCTAAAGCGTTGAACCAAGCGATTATCCAGTTAGACAATGGAAACATGTCTTGGCAGCTCTAAGTGCAAAGTTTTGTGAATTGGCTTATTTCAAAACAATAAAAGATCTTATACATTGCCTTACAGGTATCATTTTTTCTTTAACCAACTTCGTTAATTCTCTATATTTACTGAATGGAGGAATTTACACTGATGTCTTAGCAGAATTGTTGGAGCGGCGGGAAAAGGGCTTTGTAGCATTTCTTGCAGATCTTTATGTCATGAGTTCAAATTCTACCAAGGTCAACTTTCCCGTTCATCCTTTCGCAATCAATGAAATAAAATATCAGTCAAGTATCGACTTGTCCCCTCTCCCTCAGAATTGCTGGGTTTGTGCCAAAATTGAAAAAGGCAGTGAGATGGTGGAATCGTTAGTGCCTCAGACAAAATGCCGAGTGGCATTTCTTCCGGAACTTTGCATTCTGAGGTCAAACCCTGCCGACATCAAATTTGTCTTTCATCCTTTTGGGGTTGATAAAATACGTACCAGTTGATCACTAGAGTCGACATATCCCCTATTCCGAAATTACTGTGCTTGGGCAATAATTAGAAGCCACTATAGAGTATACAGTCAAGGCGGCGAGCTGGTAGAGTTGTTAGCACGCCAGACAAGAGGCTTAACGGCATTTCATTCATCCTTATGTTCTGAGTTCAAATTCCGCCGATGTCGACTTACTTTTCATCCATTTGTGGTCCAGAAAATAACTATCAGTCGAGCTCTGAGGTCGATGTAATTGACTAGCCTCCTCATCTCGATTTCAGGGCTTTTGCCTACAGTAGAAAAGGCTTATTAAGTTTATGAAGTATACACATTCTGTCGGGGTGGAATTTACTTTTGATCTTTCTGGCGTCGATAAAACAAAGTACCATTCAAGTACTTTAGTCTGGTGGTAATAATAAAAATCTACCCTCCCCTCAAATTTCTGACCTTGTCCCTTGGTAGGAAGTCATTATTGGTCGTAGAGTCAAAAGAAAAACTAGCAAGACTTTAACAGGTAAGGAAAAATTTACATATTTGGCAACGTCGGGTGACTCTGCTTATATATATATATATATATAAAAACACACAGATACACATATACATACATATATATATATGGGGGTGGGGTGGGAAATGAGAGGAAACGGTGAAATAAAATGAAAATACGCTTAAGTTTTATACATATATATTTGCTTAAAAATAAAACAAATTTTATTTCCTAAAGTACGAAGAAAACATTTGCGTTAAATATATATGAATATATATCTTTCTGAAGTAGTTGTATGGTGTCAACTTAATGTGACAGTCCCCTGAAGGGAATAATGCTACTGTTGGTTTGACCTAGGAAGCTGCACCGCTTCCTGTCGGCCTTGACACAGGAAATGTGTCAAGACCGACAGGAAGCGGTGCAGCTTCCTAGGTCAAACCAACAGTAGCATTATTCCCTTCAGGGGACTGTCACATTAAGTTGACACCATACAACTACTTCATCGTATCACTACTGCATAAATCTCTCATAGAGATTTAGAAATGTATTATTTCTATATACCTTTCTATACATAAACCTATAGATATATCGATCTGCCTGTCTATGTTTATATCTACCTGTCTATGCACACGCATGCGTGTGTGTGTGTGAAAGTAAAACTACAAAACCATATTTTCATATAAGTCTTTTCATATAACAGATTTACTGTAAAAATATTTATATAAATTTTCCCAAGGTGAGTTTTACACTCACACTCACACACACACACACACACACACACACACACACACACACACACAAACACAAACACATACACACAAAGCGAGGCAATCACATATAACTGAAAAGTTTTCGTATAGACAAAAGTTTTCCTATTAAAAAAGTTTCACCGAATAGATTTTTGGGCAAATTAAAACCAAAAGAAGTTTCACACTAGAAGAAGCCCCATATTTTACAAACCGGGATCGGTTTTCGTTACCATTCAGCGTAATGCAGTTTAAAGTATGTTTTTTACTCAATGCTTTTTTAGATACGCCACCTTACACGCACTATTCCTGCAAGTACACAATTCTACACATATATACGCACATGGCCATTTGCGCGCGTGTGTGTCTCTCTGTCTCTCTGTCTCTCTCTGTCATGACTGGAGCGCCTTTAATTAACCATAAATCTATTCAATAAGAGCTGATTTCAGGACTACAAACAAGAACAATAACAACAAAAGCTAGAAAACACATAAAAAAATTATTTTCTTTTAGTCCATTCATGGCTGAGTGGTTAAAATGCTCGCTTTGCAATCACGTGCTCTTGAGTTCAATCCAACAACGCAGTTCCAACGCCTTGTGAGTGAATTTGTTCAACAGGAATTGTTTAGAAGCCCGATGTATATATAGAGAGAAGTTAAAGTAGTAGGAAGTTAAAGGGCAAGCAATTAGGGGAAGGCATGACAAGGACATTTAGTTTCATTTTAATTCAACCTAATTTAGCTACATAACGAATGGTAAGGGATAGTAAAAAATAGTCTCTGGCACCTATTTCTAGGATATCCCACCGACAGGAGCATCGTACACCTAATGGCTCAAAGGAAAACCACCTTTAGCCATTTTGAACAAGACATTCACATAACCACAACTCCAACTGTTGTTGAAACTGGAATTTTGGTGGCACACCTATTTGAACACTCTGAATGCATGCATATTAGTCTGAGTCATCCTGACGAAAACTCCTCATATCCTCTTTGTGTGTGTGTGTGTGTGCGTGTGTGTGTGTGTGCGTGCGCGTGTGGGTGCGTGCGTGTGTGTGTAAAGATAGATAACTTTCTTTTATTAGCCACACAGGGCTGCACAAAGAGGGGGCAGATACAACTGTAGAGCTTTTCTTTCAAAAAAAAAAAAAGGTAAAATAAAAATTAAAAAATCCGATCAAAAGGGATCGGTAGGGGAAAAAAAGGGGGGGGTATCGTATATCACAGAAAATGTCAATTGTGTAAAATGGGATAACATTAGGTTTATCCATAGAGAGAAAAGCCTACGGAAAAGACCATGGTAACCTCAGCAGGGAATAGACACATGAGAGCAAAGTGCTCTCTCTCTCTCTCTCTCTTTTTTTTTCTCGATTTATAGGATCATGCTCAAAGAGGTATCGTCACTCGCACGCACCATCTTTGCTACATTCACCCACCTTTTAATAAAACTTTCACGAGACAAAAACTGTCTCTCTATTCTCACTTTCCTTTTCAAGTGATACTTGAAAAAGTTGATGAGCGATTGGCCAGAGAGGTAAGTTTTCGTCTCTAATCCTTTCGCTCGGGTCCACCACACACATTCTTTCACCATGGCCACCAGTATGATGAACACTGCCTTGCCTTCCCTGTTGAGGGACGGTGGCGGAGCAATTTGCACAATAGACTCGGCTAATGCACAAGATAGATAGATAGATAGATAGATAGATAGATAGATAGATAGATAGATAGATGTGTGCCTTTATGTCTGTGTTTGTCCCTCTACATCGCTTGGCAACTGATGTTGGTTTGTTTACATCCCCGTAACCTAGCTATTCGGCAAAAAAAATTGATAGAATAAATACCAGAGTTTTAAAAAGGAAACATACGTACTGGGGTTGATTTGTTCGAGTGACTTCCTTTAAGACGCTGCACCGATATGACCACAGTCAAATGGCAGAAAGTGGTAAGAAAATAAAATATATAATACTCCTTAACGTTAGTTTTATACAATTAAACCTTGGGAGAGGCATTATGCCGGTAATAAACACACGCACTGGTTCAGTTTTATGCTCCTCCAGTTTACCATACATAGTCCAAATGGCTGGTGTTATATTTATTCAGAAATAGTATTCAGAGAAGGGTAAAATTAGGCATAGTTGCTTAACATAGGTGGAATGTTCATTTCATTTCTCTAATTCTAAATGATTCAGAAGTCGACAAAGGAATCAGCAGTAGATGCTGTGTTCATAGGAAGCCCCACTTTTTTTTAATTTATTTTGGGAGACTTCGAATGAATGCTTGAGTCACAAACATTTCATTTTTTTAATGATAACAGGGAACGGTCGACCACTTTTCTGTGCAGTGCAGACGGACCCGTTTTGCTCAAATTTGTCGCGTATATTGTAAACCGTTAATCTTGAGGGAGCTAGTTTTTGATATTCTTCAGTCCATTCCTGTCTAACCATTTCTGCATTCTGTTTACCAGTACTCTGTTTAATAGTACTGCTTAATAATCCACTTTCGTTCATCGTTGGTTTTAGTTTCCAATCGTATAATAAGAAATATCTGAAATTAGGAATAATTATTTTATCATAGAAAGAATTAATTATAAAGAGCATAGAATCATAAAATTCCTACATTATTTACATTTGACGGATATTTGTCCTCATCTTGTTTGTTGTTAACACAATGTTTCGGCTGATACACCCTCCAGCCTTCATCAGGTGTCTTGGGGAAATTTCGAACCTGGGTTCTCATTCCTAAGGTATTTTTCGATGTTATTATCATTATTATTATTATTCAGGTCACTGCTTGGAATCGAACACGGATTCTTGGGTTTAGTAACCCGCGCTCTTAACCACTACGCCATACGCCTAAAAAAGAAATGGAGAAATGAAAAGCAACTGTATACCTTAACTCATATAAAGCAACTGTATACCTACTTTTGCCCACCCCTGTATATAACTCGGACTGCATTATGAACGAGAAGATGCTGAAAATTTCCTGGCTTTGGGTAAAAGAAAATACACGAGGATCAGTTATGATTTTATTCGACATATTCCCCTCTCAGATTCACACACTTATTGCAGCAGACCTTCAGTTTTTCTGAGCCCTGTAAAAAAATTCGGAAGGTTGGATCTCTAACCAGGCTTTTCGCGACACCCTTAAAACCAGGAACTTTTCAGCACCTACACATAATATGCCATTTTTTTTCTCTGCTTTAAAATAACAGTCTTATTTGAAGGCGACCATTGTAGAGACTCGCTCATTGGCCCGTGCGTAACATATTTCGCATGTCAAGAAAGCAACTACGATTTGTTGTCAAGAGAAGCTTTCAGGGAATTGTTCCCTTTTGACTATTTTCGGAATATTTAGAATAGGAAGACGTAAGTATATATGTAATGCCGGCGGATTTGTTTGCGGTTCTTGTAGTTGTAGATGCTGTTGTTGCCCTTAAGAAATTTGTGACGTAATTGCTATGTTGTCGTCGTCGTCGTCTGCGTTGTCGTCGTCGTCGTCAGAGGCGGCGGGGACAGAAGCAGCGGAGAGTTACTGAAGTGAAATGACCGAAGAGACCGAGTATTTAGCACCATGTGTTGCAGACTGTGAATAGTTTCTCGCTAGGGGTTCACACCCACACAATATTGAGTTTGTGTGTGTGTGTGTGTGTGTGTGTGTGTGTGCGTGTGTGTGTGTAAGTATATTTATGTGTGAACGTGTATACATATATCCATATGTATATGCGTGTATATATATATATATATATATATATATATATATAAGAATATATATATATCCAT